>NW_009628165.1:57407-99040 GCF_000690535.1 Cariama cristata
AGGTGTTTGAGACTGGACGTGGCATTTTGTGCCATGGTCTAGTTGACATGGTGGTGTTAGGGCAAAGGTTGGACTCGATGATGCCAGAAGTCTCTTCCAACCTAATCAACTCTGTGATTCTGTCATTCTGACATTCTGTGATACTCCAGACTCTACTGAAAATATTAACTAAATTTTCACTTACTGTAGTGAAAGCCTAGAAACTCTTGTTACATTTAAACACCAAAATATAGTTGATTACAGACTGGAGCTGTGACCTATCCCTTGGTTCCATTGGAAAACATGAAAACATGGGGAATAAAAAGCCTCTAAGAATTTCCCAACATATTGGAAAATAAATAAATAAATAAATTTCTTATTAACTTCTATAAGAGTATTCACCCGCTTAAATTAGACCATGTGCTTAAGTGTCTTGCAAAAGCAGGGCCATGTTGTGAAAGAAAAAAAAGTAAAAAAAGAATCCAAAGTGATTTCCGCAAAGTAATTCTTTAAAACACAAAGACTTGAAGTACTTTTAACTTTTCTTTGAGACTTTGAGTACCTACATTCTTACCATCTTAACTCTTTTTCCCAATTTTTTTTTAGTAATGTGTTCATTGTCTTTAGCCATGCCGCTTTCAGAAATGAAATATTTCCTAATTAATTAGCACTTCAGACAGAAGTATTTAAATGCAATTACATATTTGGAACTTTGGAGTTTTAAACAAGCCTGATTACAGTTAACATTGAAGTTGACTATTGAATTCCTACTGAAAAAAGCACTTTGGGTTTTAGGTATTTCGCAGATGTCCCATACATGTTAAGGATGCCGCATTCCATATGTCTCTCAAGAGCATAACTAATTCACTCCAAAGACAAAGTCCCATTTATGGTTTATCAGAGATTAACATCTGACAGAGGTGAATATTTAAGTCATTTTACTGCAAAACACGTGCTTAAGTGTAGTACCATGACTTCTCCTGTTAAAGTTATTTTGTCTGGTTTCAGCGTGGTTAAACCAATAACTAACTTATTGTAAGATGAGTGTCCATTTGGAATAGCATGAAGATCCAAATGGTAGAGATTGTGTTGCAAAACTATCCCTTTAAAAGACACTTTATCAAATGCACTGCCAGGCTAATGCATTTGAAATAAATCTAGGAATCTGTAAATAAACAGATACAGGAAGTATCTCAGTGATTTTGGCCTTCTCACTTGTTTAAATATCATTCTTAGTGTACAAAATTCCTCTGCTACTGCTTAACTTGGAAGGTGCATTGTGGATCTAAATTGTTTTTACAAGGAGTTACCAGAATTGCCTTTCTAGATTACTTATCTAGGAACTTCAGTAAAACCCAGTTAGTACTTAAATGGCAGCACTCCAGTTCCAGACTGCTGCATTGCTGCCAGACCTGTGTCATCAGAGGCTTTTTATACTTTATAGTTCAGAAAGTTTGAATTGTCACGTCATGTTATTCTCTGTATGAATTAATCAGTACTTCAAAAGCTACTGAGGCCCTGCTTATTTGTAAAGTAAGCCATATTTACATCTTTATGAATTATTGAAATCAATTATATTTGGTCTCAATAATTTTCCATTATTTTAAGAAGTCTGGATAAAGAAGAATATCTTCTAGAACTATGTAACTGTTCCAGTGTGGGCTGGAGCATCTTTCCACTTTTCTCCTGCACGCAAAAAACATGAGACCTTTGTAACTGCTATACACTGGGTATCTAATCGTCATATAACTTAAGGTTGCTGTTGGTCCTCAACATTTCCTAGGAAAACAATTTTGTTTTGTCAAGAAATTACTGGAGTTAGAAGTGGCTTTCTCTTTACTCATTTGTACTTACAAACTCCTGTTTCACTTGTTCACTTCTTATCACTTCCCTCTGATAATCATTTTTGTCTTTATGCATGGCAAAATAAATCCATAAAAACAGTATTTTTCATCACCATTTACTCAAGATGCTATACTACCTTCACGTAGACCATCAAGGGCCATTGTAACATTTTATGCCCTGTCTGTGATAAGATATTAGGGTGCAGTCTGCAGTTTCAAGTCAAAGCTATCATTTGAATCAATGTCTGTGTTAAAGTGCTATTGTCACCCCCTACTAACAGCTCTGTTGCTTACTCATCACAGCTCCTGTTTCAATTTATTATTTTGGCAGCTCAAAACAGGTGATGTTTTTTCTGTGGAAAGCTGTGGGACACTGTACTGAAACAATTCCCTAATATTGATTTAGAAAGAGTACCTATTAGCTTTTGTTTTATGTCACTGTGTTGTCTCAACACCTGCAAAAATTACTTCTAATGACAGTGTATTTGATTCTTTGAAAAACAGGGGTTTGGAGATAGATTGGTGTTTCATTTCAAAATACACTTTTCTTGCAAACCCAGTAATGATGGAAAGATGTATTTTTAAATGGGTAGTACTGGATGTTCACATTACACTAGTATTCAGGTCTCTCAACAAAAAAATGGGCTCCTTTGTGCAGGGTAGAGGCTACACACAAAGGAAGAACTCATACATGCTCTGAGATAGTTTTCATGTTATATTAGCCCTCATTTTAGCTCATTTTGCTCTATTTTTAACATTAGTTCTGATTTCTTTTTATTGTTATTAATAGTAGGAATATAAGTCCTGAAAGAGTCTATTAGAAATAAAACATTTCTGAGAGGCAATTAGGAATTAATGTTGACAGGGTTTAAAATTGAGGCATTATCAGTAGCTTTCAGGAAAAAGATCTGACAGGAAAAGACAATTGATTATAATTTGACTTCCTCGTCCCCCAAAATATTAAAAATAAAACTAGCAAAAATAAATAAAAGGACTTCATATCTGCACGCTTGTAACAGTGTGGGTTTTTCATGAGCTGAAAAGGGATGTCCTGATCTGTGATGAATTATTAAAAAGAGGTGTCATTTTTCATATAGATTCTTTCACAACATAAGCCAGTCTCTGTGTTGTCACTTAAATGCTAACCAGTAACTGTGGCAGTTTAAATTGGCATTATTAACATTTATTTCCAAAGGTATATGCTAAATGAACTTTGTTTTTGCTTCTACCTGTCTGTATTTTTAGCTGCAGTTTGAATGATGGCAGAATAATTGGAATCAAAGGTGATAAGAAAATGAAAAGTAAAGAGAAATCAAGTACTTATGCCAATCAATCAATAACTGTATATATAAGGGACAAATATAAATCTTCTCTTCCTAGAGATGATAGTTTAACTCATCCAATACTATATAAGTCACATTTCAAAGACTATATAATACAAATTAGCTTTTGTATTCAAAATGTAAATTGGCAGTGGCTCACTTTCTTAGCTTGTTCTTCCTTGAAGTTGCATGAGGAAGCTTAATAAGCACCATGTTTTAAAAACATAAGTCTGGAGAGACAGAGAAGCCACAGTGTTTTATAGGTCTGAGTTTTACATTTAGATGGAGAGGTTCTTTTCACGCTATGTAGGTTTTCTAGTAGAATAGGGCTCTGGGACAGGAGACAGTGAAATAAGCAGTAGTATGAATATATACTACTGCAAGAACAAACCCTAAAAATATTCCAGAGGTAAATGAAATCAAAGGAAAGACTCTCACAGCTTTTGGTGGGCTTTGGATTAATGACTATCAACTTGTGCTCACAAGATGGAACTCAGACCTACTGCCACTCCACTGGAAGATACGGGAACTCTGACCTGGTGGATGGTAAAGACAGTGAAGTAAACATGCTGTTCTTTTTGTTTGACTTCAGAAGGCCTACAAATATAGTTTGCCATTGTGACGAACTAATTCAGGCCATTCTAAGAAGGACTTTTAACAGACGGACCATTATCTTATCCTTTTTTGTACTGTCATTGAGAAAAAAGTAGAACAGTTGCAGCCTATACAGGTTATGAGGACCACCTACATCTGCCCACTTTGCAAATAAATCCCTCCAGGAAGGCTGGTATCACAGATACTCCCCTAGCCAGTCCCATAGGGATGCCTCAATATATTTAGCAAGGACTGGTGGCTAGATTTGCCTCATATCCATTTGAGGCTTTTCCTGAAAAACACAATATCTATGGAGCTGTCGTACATACTTACACTGTTCTGAAATGAAGGTGCCTATATTAGCCACTGGTATGTTACGTATCTCTTCCACACCTCTCACATGAAATGTTGCCTTAGTAATGGCAGACAGAGTTTGGACAACGTGTCTGGAGTACATCCAAGGGACCCACACAGCCAAGAAAGCAGGCTGTGGTGATATCGCCATTTGATATGTTGCGTCATTCCTCTATGCAAAAGCTTGCAGCATGGGAAACAAATAAGAGGAGTTAGAATAGTGTGCACGCCTGCAGGGGTATGATCTTAGCATCACAGAGACATGGTGGGAGGGCTCCTGTCACTGGAGTGTTGGAATGGAAGGATACAGGCTCTGTAGGAAAAACAGGCAGGGGAGACGAGGAGGGGGTGTCACCCTCTATGTCAATGACCAGCTGGAGTGCATGGAGCTCTGCCTGGAGATGCTTGGTAGGGATACAGCATTTGCCTAAACATGGGTTCAGATGGAGAGGCCTGAAAAATAACAAATTACTGCCTGTACTGTGATCTTACTTACATACTTCTAAATGTAGTGTCTGGTCAGAGCAATTATGCTTATTCCAATATAATTTAAGGCAGAATTTGTCCTGATGTCCCCCTTGTGCAGTTCCTGATTTCGGCTCAAATCAGCATCCAGTTCATAAGCACCTTCCCAGTTGCTGCTCTTCTCTGATGTTTGTCCATGCAGCTGCCTCTTCGCCTTTCTGATCCAAATCTCACAAGGCAGAGCTCACTTTCATGGGCTGGCATTCCCAATCATCGCCTGTTATACCTATACTGCCACGGAAGCCTCCCCTCTCCAAAACTGCCCAAACTCAGATTTCATGCTTTATTCTCACCACTGACACTGCTTTGTTTTGATCATGGCCAAGTCACTAAACCCTGTCAAAGTCAAGAGAAACTGCACATCCCTGGGCCTTCATTCTTTTCTGTGGCATTTCTCCAGGCCTTTAACCACTTAGGTACCAAAAGCTATGTTTTTGCCATTGTCAGGGATATTAAAGTGTATTTCAGATATGGTGTTCAGGCAACCACTTTATTTGCTTATAGCTGTGTAGTCATGGCAGTACAGAGGTAACAGCACAGCTACGAACAGTCACCTAAAACTAGTAGGAACATGGATCGCCTGAGTAGAAATCTGTACCATTAATGTGTCACAAAGGGTCTCTGCAGAAACCTGTATCATAACTCTAATGATAAGAGTGTAAAATATGCTGCATAATTAGTTTTTTTTGTGAAACAACCAAGTGGCAAATTGTTATAAAGGAATTAAAAGGCTTCTGTTGCTGGTTATGCTACCTTGGAAGAAAAATGAACACATTGTAGACACATGCATGATGCCAAAAAGTTCTTCAGGTATGTACTTTTCAAAATGTTACAATGGAAGTTTGTGGCTGTAATTCAGTTTAACTCCTGATGGAAGACACAAAAAAGGGTAGAAAAACAGGTACTTTAGGGTCTCATTTTTATTCAGGTAAGAAATCAAATCTTAAACAAGCTTGAGAGTGTTTTATTGACGATTTTAGACCCAAAGATCTAAAAGCGAGGGAAGCATATAAAAAGGTCCTTTTGTTTACCCAAGATGTAAAAGTAACCATAAATGCTCCTGATAGAAGAAGGAGTTAGTAAAAAAAGGAAAAATAAAGAAGAAACGGAAAAAGGAACTGGATTATTATAAAGGGACAGCATGACTGAACTTACTTCTGGGGTAAGAAAACACCCCAGAGCTCCCTCACTGAAGACTTGCCAAGGCAAGGAGCTCTCATGCCGGCATTATCGGCAGCAGAGCACTCTAGCGCAGTGCACTGTGGGGTCTCCTGAACCAAGGGGACCTGAGGGAAACCAAGCGACCCTTCAGGAGCCCACAGCTTGCATGAGAGCGGTTGACAAGACCTGTGTGGGGCCAGGAGCAACAGCAGCCAAGCTGCCAAACAGTCTAGGAGGTTGCTGGAGTGTGTGGAAGATAACCTCTAGACACAGCTGGTGAGGGAGCCAGCTAGGGAAAGTGCCCTGCTGGACATAGAATCACAGAATCATAGAATCATTTGGGCTGGAAGGAACCTTTAGAGGTCATCTAGTCCATCCCCCCTGCGGTAAGCAGGGACATCTCCAACTAGATAAAGTTACTCAGAGCCCCATCCAGCCTGACCTTGAATGCCTCCAGGGATGGGGCTTCCACCACCTCTCCAGGCAACCTGTTCAAGTGCTTCACCACCCTCATTGTAAAAAAATTTTTCCTTATGTCTACTCTAAATCTACCCTCTTTTAGTTTAAAACCATTACCCCTTGTCTTGTCACAGCAGACCCTGCTAAAAAGTCTGTCCCCGTCTCTCATATAGGCCCCCTTCAGGTATTGGAAGGCCGCAATGAGGTCACCTCGAAGCCTCCTCTTCTCCAGGCTGAACAACCCCAACTCTCTCAGCCTGTCTTCATAGGAGAGGTGCTCCAGTCCTCGCGTCATTTTCGTTGCCCTAGTCGCAAACATGTTGTTTGCGAACAGAGAAGGACTTGTGGGCGATGTGGTGGTTGGAGGCTGTCATGGGTATAGGGATCATGAAATGACAGAGTTTTTGATTCTCATAGAAGTGAGGAGGGGGGGTAGCAGAACTGCTACCTTGGACTTGTGGAGGGCAGACTTTGTCCTGTTTAGTTGCATCAAAGAAGTCCAGCAAAACCATGCTGAAAAGAAGGGGAGGGGTGTCATCAAAATTTTGGAATTCCCAAGTGTTAAGAAAAGAAACTACTCCAACTAGCATTAAAAGCATTATAAAACACCCGAGACATTATCACTGGCAAACTTGATTCATTTCACATCTCAGTTGTCATATCCCAGTTATGTGTTTCGGGATCTATTCTGCTTGAATCACTTTAACTGGGCACATCTGTATATACTGATGAACCAAAGGGAGCATGTTATTTATTACTTATCTGTTAAGGGTTGGGATAAGGGAAATACAAGATGAAAACAAAAAGAAATTTTTTTGTATTTTATTATTTGCCTTCCTTTCATAGGCAGGTTAGAATACTTGACACAATTTAATTTTTAATCTCTATTAGAAATTTGCTATCTGGTCTTGGAAAACTCATTAAATCTTCCTGTTATTTGTTCCCTATCTTTAAATGTGGAGCTTAATGTTTCTTCATTTTATTTAAAGAGCAGCTAAGATACTACTAAAAAAAAAGAAAAAGAAAAAAGAAAAAGGACAGATAAACATAGAAAATAGCAAAAGTCTTGATTACTTTTGATGATCCAGAATTTGCAGAAATTGAGCTCACATTGTGAAAATGAAATGCAGCATGGATGGTACTGTGACATGAAAAGTAAACTACAAGCAGTACCAAAACCTTGGTTAAACAAGTTGTGCTTCAACAAAAGGGAGATATATTGTATGTCCTTATATAATTTTACATCTGCTATACATAAAAACATTTTTTACCAAGAAATATGAGAAAATAATCATATAAGCTAGCAAAATATGTTCAGGAAAACTTTTTAAGAAGTGTGTATATCAGAAGTGAAAGAAATTTAAAATTTGTGTCATAAAGAATTGGCAGTTTGATGTTTTACTTCCAAATAAGAAGTACTTAATCTTTTTAAAATTACCAGTAAAACTAAATTTCCAGGATATTTGGTTTTAGAGAAAAATCACATATGAATGTTGATATTTTAGTATGGAATTTTAACATGTCATTTAAAATGTTATAGTAAATTCATATTAATTTTTTATTAATTATACTAGCTGTATTACAGGCCAGACAACATGCCTATATTAGAAATGTTTTATTTATTAAATCAGAATGTGTGGATGCAACTCTGCACAAATTGAAACATTATTTCTTCTCTACATCAAAATATTTCCCATATTAATAATAGAGTTTGTCACTCCAAACAGGATTTACTATTCAGTGCCAAAAGCAAGTATACCATAAAATATTAGTATGATTTGAGTGGTATATATTAAAAAGTAGAAAATCAGAAAAAAGGTAAAACTCATGGGTTGAGATAAAGACTGTTTAATAGGACAGAAAAGAAAGGGAAAATAATAATAATGAAAAAAGAATATACAAAACAAGTGAAGTACAATGCAATTGCTCACCACCCACTGACCAGTGCCCAGCCAGTTCCCAGCCAACTCCCCCCCGTTTTATTTTCCAGCATGACATCATATGCTACGGAGTATCCTTGTGCCCAGTTTGGGTCTGTTGTCCTGGCTGGGTCCCCTCCCAGTTTCTTGTGCATGCCCAGCCTTCTCACTGGTGGGGTGGTGTGAGAAGCTGAAAAGTCCTTGACTTAGTATAAGCCCTGCTCAACAACAACTAAAACATCAGCATGTAATCAACATTATTCTCATCCTAAATCCAAAACACAGCACTATACCAGCTACTAGGAAGAAACTAACTCTACCCCAGCTGAAACCAGGACAAAATGTTACCTGAATCTTTCACTTCTCATCTCACAAGTCTTATATTTGAATTTATTTTTTTTTTTTAAATCTGAATTGTGGTTTAGCTGGAAGTTTTGAGATGTTACTGTATAGTGATGTAACTTATGGCCTAAGTGAATATATTTTAGCCAGACCTGAAATTCCAATTTCCTTTAGTTTCTGTAAGTGTCAAAGTCAAGAAGCATAGTGACCTAAAAAGGTAAGCTGTGTCAGATGGTAGTAACAAATAGATGCTCTCATATATCAAAATAAAATAGAATAGACTGGTTAAAATATACCATGCTGGTTCAGCAAGTTATGCACAGAGAAAATATAAAATTGAAAGGCAAATGTTGTAATTACTGCAATCTTAAAGAGTAATTTTAAGTAAATAAAAACATGTTTATGTGAAAACTTTAAAACTAAAACAATCATTAAAACTTTTTATTTCACATTTTTCAATTAAAATCTGATTAAATAAAAAAATTCATCTGTTCTAATTCCAGGTAGAAATTGAGGCAAACAATCCAAATGAAAATAAATCAAACAACTTCCCTTACAATATTTTAAATGTATTATGACGCTAAGTAATTCAAAGGATAACATCAGAAATGAGTTCATTAACTCCCACTAGATAAATCTTCTCTAAGAATTGTCCTGTTACTATGGGAATACATTGCTCAACCCTTCATTCATTTCTAATTTCTGTGAAATCTCATTAGCCATCACCATAAAAATAATTATTTTCTCTGCCATAGGAGCTGAGGACTTGTGGATTGGAAGGGTCTGTCTGCAGCACTGAGGCCAGTGCAGTGTTCCATGAAGTCCCAATACATAGAATCACAGAATCATAGAATCATTATGGTTGGAAGAGACCTCAAAGATCATCAAGTCCAACCTTCCACCCAACATCACCATGCCCACTAAACCATGTCTGAAAGTGCTACATCTAAACGTATTTTGAACACCTCCAGGGATGGTGACTCCACCACCTCCCTGGGGAGCCTGTTCCAATGCCTAACGACTCTTACAGTGAAGAAGTTCTTCCTAATATCCAAACTGAACCTCCCCTGGTGCAACTTGAGACTGTTTCCTCTTGTCCTATCGCTAGTTACCGGACAGAAGAGACCAACCCTCACCTTGCTACAACCTCCTTTCAGGTAGTTGTAGAGGGCGATAAGGTCTCCCCTCAGCCTCCTTTTCTCCAGGCTGAACAACCCCAGCTCCCTCAGCCGCTCCTCGTAAGACTTGTTCTCCAGGTCCTTCACCAGCTTTATTGCTCTTGACATTTCAGAAAAAGTTAGATTTTTTTGTCTCTGTAATCTTTCCTGAAAGGCTGTTCCCAAGTGCCACAGTCCTGAAATTTGGACATTTTGTTCTGATTTCCAAATACGTTGTTTTCATTTGCTGTTGTGCAAAGGTTGTGTTTCACTGGTAGCTCTCTCTTTTCTGCCTTCCTTTGCTACATCCTCTCTAACCTGTATTTATAGATAGTAATCACATCCCTTCTTAGCTTTTGTTTTACTAGAGTAATCAAGCCAAAATCTTCTTATTTACCTATGCAACATAGACTCTTCATTCACTTGATTACCCAAGGAATTTTTTTCTGCATTTCAATTAGTATTTATTAAACATGTTTAGAAGAATTTGTACACATTTTGCAGGGAGTATCTTGTCTGAGATTTCACCCTGACATTAATAGATTTTTACTTCCCTGATAAATAACTCTAATGATACATTACATCTGCATTGCTCTTGGCTGTATCACATTTGTTACCCTATAGCCCTGTAATACAGTATTGTCATAGATGGAGTGATGTACTTCACTGATAAGAGAGGTAGCAATATGTTTATTGATATAAACCAGCAATTTAACAAAGTTTGATAGCAAATGTGACAGTGGTTTAGACTCAATGGCAAAGAACACTTCATTATTTACTGCATGGAGGACAGGGTCAAACAAAACTGTTAGGGAGAACCTCCCATTGAGTCACAAGGTTCAGAAAGGACTTCCTTGCATTCTACAGTCCTTCTCAGAGGGGAGTTTAGGTGCAGCTGGATCCAGATTTAGTCCCAGACTTGGTCAATGGTTTATGTCTAAAGGATTATTTGTGCACAATCAATCCTTTATATGACTTAGCTAAGATTTCAAGGTTTCAGCATGTTTATTTCCAATTCACATACCAACTATCCGACATGCTGAGGATTCTCTCAGCCTCAAGGACTAACCTTGAGAGGAGTCCCTACTCAAGTGGAGATCCTGGCGTGCAGCCCACTGCCATCCAGGAGAGCTCAACGGGCCCTGGGCTGTCCACTATTTATGGAGTAATAAAATTGACTCACTCATATTTGCATGCTGACCACAGAGGTTAGTTTCTTCCAAACTTGGCTTTAGTCGAACCTTGATCAACACTATGGTTAGGTGGGTGCATTTCTCAAATTAGCCTTTGGTTTTTGTGTTTTTATTTGTCTCTCTTGGATCCACTTTGAGCTGGATGCAGCCACCATGATAAGACACATCCATTATGACTACCACTGGTGGTTATCACTTAAGCACGGTTATGGGAAATAAAGGTCAAGTTGGCAAGGGGAAGCACACCAACTGCCACAAGTATTGCCATTCCTAAGCTTTGTGCTGATTTTACAAGGTCTCTGGACTAAGGTTTGTCAGCTTTGCTCTGTCTGAACTTTTCTTGACCTATCTACAGCCTTGTTTTAACTTGGTTCACCTACAACAATTTCTCTTCTGATTTATTTTGCTTACTGTTGTATGGTACAACCACAGTTTTACAACTCTAGAACAATGAGGTAGCGTAGAGAAATGTGGGGCTGGTATAATAGCTGAGGCCTTGAGAATTGGAAAACCAGGAAGCGGCAGAGAGGGTTATAGGCACGGGATGATAAGAGGCGGGGCATACGCTTGGCACTGGGAGACCTCACAGTTATAATCAACTCACTCATGGCCAGTTAAAGAAATGGAGACATGGAGTTAGGTAAAACTGGCTTTAGGGATAACAAAGAACATAGAAGCAGTATCTAATATGCATAAAAGGCACCATATATTGTATATTTGCTTGTAATATGGAGCTGCAGACAAGTGCATAGAGAGCAAAAGTGTAAAAGCATGTTGACAAAAACATACAAATGACCCTAAGTGCTGTCCTAAATTAAGGAAAAAGAAACCACCACCTTTAACATCATATTCCTTCCTGCAAAGGGCTTCAGAAGATGATGACTCCCCATAACATCCCCAACACCAGCATCAGAATGAAATCATTTACCATATGCCCAGGAGGAGAAGTGAGAGGATGAACATAACATCAGGGAAAGGGATAGTAAATAAAAAGTGTGTGTAAGTAAATGTTAACTATTATTATTGTTTCTTTTTCTATAACAATTAAATCTGGCCTAATAACATTAGATTCCTAAGATTTCAGATTACACTAACAAAAAATTATTTGACTTCACATGTATAAGGTGTGCTTCCTCATTATCCAAAAGTAAGATTCTGAGTGTAACCCAATTAGTACGTGCCAGCCTTGAAATACATGCACAGATCTTTCTATTTCTGGGTTACTTTTCATAGAATCGTAGAATCATAAAACCGTAGAATCACAGAATATCTCAAATTGGAAGGGATTCATAAGGATCATAGAATCCAAATCCCTGCTCCTCACAGGACTACCTAAAACTAAACCATATGACTAAGAGCGTCATCCACATGCTCCTTGAACTCTAACAGGCTTGATGCCCTGACCACTTCCCTAGGAAGTCTGTTCCAGAGACTGACCATCCTCTCCAGGAAGAACCTTTTCCTACTGTCCAGTCTGAACTTTCCCGTGACGCAGTTTCATTACATTTCCTTGTGTCCTATCACTGCTCACCAGAGACACATTTGGCAGCTTCCAGTCAACTGGCACCTCTCCAGACCCCCAAGACCCTTGAAAAATAATGGAGAGAGGTCCTATGATAACATTGGCCAGCACTTTTGGTACCCTGGGATGAATCCCATTGGACCCTAAAGACTTATGTGCATTCAGCTGAAGCAGCAAGACTCAAACAAATTCAGAATTGGCTGGGAATTTATCTTCCCCCCAGTCAGGGTCTTCCAACACAGGACTCCAGGGGTTCCAGGGCCGATCATCAGTGTTGAAGACAGAGGCGAAGAAGTTATTAAATGTCTTGGCTTTATCTACGTCCCTATTTGTGAGGTGACCAACCTCATCAAGCAACAAAGCAATGCTATCTCTGATCTTCCTTTTACTGTTAACGTATTTTAAAAACCCTTTTTTGTTTTCCTTCACAGTGCTGGCCAGCTTGAACTGTACTCAATACAGTGTTGTAATTGAATATATTTTTGTGTATACATATAAGTATTTATCAGTCAGGAAAATAGAGATCACAACAAGAGGAGTTTTTAGAAGACTGATAAATCAGATCAGCTTCAAATTTTAAAGAAAATTTCACTGGATTCATTCATTAGCAACACACTTTGTGTTAATAGTTAATCACTATCTGTACTTATCACTAAAACTGTTGTCTTTAACACTTACTCTGCTAATTAGCTGTGATTATATATTACCATGGAGGTGATGGTGTGTAGTGCTGGTGGCCATAGTCCTTGATGGTTCTTGGTCTCCCAGGTGAAGTTGATCAGACTTGAGAACTCTTTGATGAAGTAAATCAAAACAAAAGCAGATACCTTCCCAAATTTTCTTTGCTTGTTCTTATGGGTTTATACTACTCTTTTCCCTCCCAGTGTGGGTGGATGGGGGAATCTCATCTGCTCCCAGGGCTCCCTTTCTTGTTTTGAGTTTTACTAGTCATGTTTTTTGTTTAATGGGAAGGATGTCCTTCCTATTTACTGTCCCTTTGTGCTTAGCTTGTTCTTTTTTCTTTGTCTTGCAAACTCTGTTACTTGTGTGGTAGCTGTTCACACACTTTCCCATGCCTCTTAAGTGCAACCACACAAATCCTTGCTTGCCCCATTATTACTCACATTGCTCACATACTTCTTTTAAACATTCGTAAACACTGTGTTTGTCCATGACATAACACTGTTACAAAATACATACTACTGCTCTTTACAGTATTTTATCATACCTGTATCTCTAGTCAAGGCAAACTAAGAAAAACCACATCCTAATTACCCAATTATAATTTATAGGTGTCACAGGCCTCTACTTTGGGCTACAACAGCTCCTATTCAAGCTCTCTTTATTTCTATACTTGAAGGCTGCAATATTGTTTTCTCCCGCCTCAATAAAGACCATAATTTTTGTTGTCATCCATCCAAAATGTTCCTACAAAGATCTTTTTCATCATCTTTTACTCCATTTCCCTTTTATGCTCCTAACTCCTGACTTTCCCTGCTCTTTAGCATTAAGTCGGAGCTGGGTGCTTCAGTTTTCCAGGCTCTTTATATGCACCCTTGACCCATGCTTGCTCAGTAAATAAAGTCCAATTTCCTTCTTCAATATACTCCTATGGACAAAACCTGCCATTCAGTGGACAGATTTTCGAACAAGTGTTTTCTTATTTATCCTCATACTTTCCCCTTGACTAACAGAAGTTCCTGTAAGAGTAGAGATTTGGGGATACTTCTGTCCTCAAAACCAGTTTTTCTGTGATGTTTACAAAAGACTTAAGGTACGCAACTGGAGTAGTTGCAGGACTATTACTTCTAATTATTGCCCATTTTTTAAACTGATATCCTCTTTATTTCATTTTCTTTTTCTATCTCCATCTATAGTCTCTGAGATTCCGATGGAAAAACCCTTACCCTTAAGAATGTTACCTCGCCCTTATAGTTTGTACAGTGAAGTGTTAGTCTAAAATTTTTGACCTTATCTCAGTAAAAATAATAGGTAAAAGTAGCAGATATATTATATATAGAAAACTACTTATACTGTTATAACGTCAAAGAAATTAAATAGATCAGATAGTCTTACAAGTGGCTCATTATTTCTATTGACTGGGAAAATAAAATTAAAGAATTTTAGGTATAAATTAGTTTTTATCCGTCACTTAAGAAGGAGTTAATATGTCAGGGAGGTGCTGTTACAGTCCTTCCAGAGCAGTCTGGTGAAACTTGTGAATAGACGGTTGTAACTGCCACTGTGCTCAGACCCAGAAGCGCAAGTTCTTTTTGTCAGGTAAACTGGGAAGGTACAGAGATATAAACCTGGCAGATCTGGAGTTATTTACTATTTGATAAAACAACTTGGTGTTGAAAGTCTATTTTCTGGTATGTACAGAAAAAGATAATGATAAAAGAAGAAGAAAAAAAAAAAAGCCAGGAAATGAATAGAGAGAGCATTGAAAGCTTCCTTTCAGCTTGGCCAAGCTTGTTGAATTTTATGAATGAAGCCTCTACAGTTTTTCTTTCTTTCAGTTTCAGTGTTTGCAGCAGGGTTAGCAGGTGGGATGTCCCTGATGGATAAATGCTTGTCCTGAAAGGATACTGACAAACAAGGGGCCATTCTGAATTTCTGTTTTTCCTTATCTCTTTGTTTACCAAACCCTTGTGTTACTTTGTACTTGTCTCTTACTTCCTACATGCATGGTATGCATACAAGAAGTTAATGACATTACTTTTACTCCTAAAATTAAGTACAAGAGTGTTAGTAAGAACAACACTGAGCATTACAAATCTCAATCTTTCTCTGTCCTGGGTTAAATTTTATCTAAAACTTAATCTATTGTTTATGTGGTGATTTTTTATTCAAAACTTGTGTCTAGAAGAGTTTTAGTATAAGAGCTGCACTGGAACAGATAGAGACAGACCTTATTTAAAAATCAGTTTAAATGTTAAAATGTTTATTCTACCAAATTCCTGGTAGAAAAAACTTCATATCTGGAAGGTGGGTAGCGTGAAATCAGCAGAAGTGCTTCAGTCTGCAGCATTTTAAACTGCATTTCATGTAATTAACTTAAAAGGTTTTGAAACTCCTAACACAACAATGTGTTGTGCTGTTACTGGTTTAATAATAATAATAATAATAATAGTAATAATAACAGTGCTACTTCAGTTGTATTTGGATTGAATAAGAGTGCATAGATTAGTGAAGAGAGGCAGCTAATTTAAAGTACTTTGAGAATGGTGCAGGGTTGTATTCTTGACCTCACTGACAGAGCCGGCCAGAAATAAAAAGCTTTGATATCTTATTGCGATTTTGCCTGTATTATGTCTTCCTGCCTAATCTATTCCTTTTTTTTTTTTTTTTTTCCTAAGCTGATATCCACCTCTTTCATATAAAAACTTCACCTCTAAGCAATCTTGACTATGCTTCTTGTATTACCACAAGCCTGGTATTGGTAATACAATATCCAAATACAAA
Organism: Cariama cristata; assembly: GCF_000690535.1. Lineage (NCBI taxonomy): Eukaryota > Metazoa > Chordata > Aves > Cariamiformes > Cariamidae > Cariama > Cariama cristata. The sequence goes on from NW_009628165.1 coordinate 73,244, forward strand.
ATCCTCAGGGTTACACACATGGTGGAGTACTTCCACAAAGCTGTCTGCATGATGTGTAAGCCTGCATCCTAGCTACAGCAACTGTTTTTCCTTCTCACTGGTTCTCCATTCATTCTATTAGGTTTCTTGACATTTCAGATATCCAGCATCTCCTGGCTCAGGGTGGAGTGTAAGAAGTCATTGTGCAAATAATTGTTTTTATTTTAAGGAAAACAATGACTTTGACATTAAAAATGCAGCCCTCGTACATCAAATGGTGCATGAAGGAAAGAAAGTGCTGATTAAGAAGCTTGAGATGGAAGAAAACTCAGATAAACCAGCAGCTGTAGCATTTTGTGATCTACCACTTATACAGGCCATATTTTTATTCTAAATTGCCTTTCTCTGAAGTCTTTTGTTTCAGATTCTGTTCAGTATGGTTTTTCTTCTGAGTAAAGCTCTCAGCACTTCACGATGCTATTTGATAGGTTCAGACTTTCAAAGTCAGCTCCATGATGATTTCCATTAAGAATTGGATATCACAGATCTGTGATTCAGAAAAGAGAATGAACTAATCTAATTTGACCTCTACTATGGTGCAGAGCACCAAAAAGAATGTAGTGATGACATTCATAGCCATAAATTGAGCAGTGCCTGGGAATGTTCCCAGACAGTGGATCTTAATTCTCAGTATTGTTAAACTAGAACTGTTCCTCAAGTGATTTTGTCCTGTGCTCACCAGCATGTTCCCAAAAAGTTTCTGGGCCTTCCTCAGGAGTTAGCAAAAATCCATCCTGGTTTTCAGTCTCCTAATTTTGATCTAGTTAAGTAATTCTTTTACAGAGACCACCTTCCGCCTCATTTAGATATAGACTTCAATGCTTAATTACTTCTATTAATATTGCATTTTTTTTTCTTTTTCTAATCTAAATCTGTATGACCTTAAAGTCCTTATATAACAGTCAATGAAACACAGAAATGGGAAAAAAAAGAACTCCAGTATCAATATTCTGACATTTACAAATCTTCAGCTTGTGAAGGGTTTCACCAAGGGGGTCTTGGCAGCTCAACCATTTGAAACTTTCAAAATTAGTTTGGATGAAACACTAGAATTTGCACTAATGGGAAAAGCTCTCCATTTTCAGGGTAAGCATAATGAACAGTCTCTCAGATCTGTATTACAAAGATACTATTCTCCCACAGAAAATTATTTGTTCCAGTATAGTATTTCAAAAGCAATATTACTACTGAACTTAATATAATGTTTGCAAGCAGAGTTATAATAATATTAACTCCAGGTTATTGCTTTTTTCCCCATCAACTATTTTCAAAGGTTTATTTTGTCACCTATTAGCTCTTGGAAGCAAATCCTGAAAAGCACAAAGTTGTACAAAGTCTAGAAATAACATGAAATGAATTATTAGCAAACAGAGACAAGGAGCTTTGACCTCTCAAATCACTTAGCCGAGGGAGTTGCTATAACTTTGATTTTTCTGTCATTTAACTTCTCTACTAAATCTATACCACCTCTTGTTTCTTTGAGCAAGCTGATCAGTCAAGTGGGTGACTGCAGGTTGAATAGAATTCTTCATTCAAGCATGAATGTCATGCCTGGGAAAAAACTCAAAGGGTAATGAAAATTTAAAAGAACTCCTTTGAAAATTGTGTTTGTTACACAAGAAAAATTTTCTATCACCAATATTCAGCAAATTCTTACACGCATCTTAATAACATCCCCTGAATATAGATATACAGATAACAATAGAGATAGTTAAGTAAAGGAAGCTGTATGCATGTTTGGATCTCTTCTCATTGTAATGTAAATAGTGTTTTCATGATACGGTACATAATACATCAAATTTGTGATATAAAAATATAATATCAAGGAATAATGAACTTAAATCCTCTGAATTTGGTTGGGGCATAAGTTGAGCAACTCAAGCTAATTAAGTTTTCATCAGTCATCTTGGTAACAGTTGCTCTGAATCAAATACTTTGGTATTAGAAATGGATTATGGAATCTGTTCAGAATAGTTATATATACATAAATATATGCATACAGATATATAGATATACACACACACTACATCTGTCTGTAGCTACCATTGAGGTTGCAACCCCTACAATTACTTAGATTGACTACACCTATTTTTTTAGTGCATGACCAAAATGCTGTTCAATTTCACGTCTGTAGATAGAAGGTAACAATTCTGCCACTAGGGCCTGAAGAGCCTTCTAAAGTGTGGATAAGCAAAAATGATGTGCTTTTGTATAGTTATTTGTAAAATCTACTGAACTCAATCCTCTCCAGACATGAGTCTTTTGAGCCCTTAGTAATGACTAGGGACAGATTAAATATTGACACTTGCAAAGGTTCTTTTATATATCACTACACAGATAGCTTAGATGATTGTAAAGTAGTTGCTTATCCACTTTGTACCAGTTTATTTTGTTGTGAGAAGCTGTAGTAAGTGGTTCAATAGCTGCTTCACAGGCAACCAAGATAAAGGGGCACTGAACTCCTATATAAGAGCAGGACAGACAGAGAAATGGGAAAACATCTGTATTATCCCATATTAAATCAACCCTGCAATTGAAGACGTAGAATTTTTAGATCAGTCAGTACCTTAGCTTCAGACTTCATATTTTAACTCACTCTATTGTCACATATGAAATTTAGAAATGCCTTATAAATATTAGCAGTGTTATTTCATATTAATTATGTCAAGAACTCACCTTTTCTTTCACAATAATGGCCAGAATTTAGAGTTTATTTGTATATAGGATTTTTCATCAGAACTTACTATCACTAAACAAACTTTCACTTTTTCAGGTTCCTAGTTCAGACCCTGGTATATCAGTATGGATTGCAGATAACTCATGTATACCTTAACAAAATTATTTCCCAAATGATACTGTACATTTATCACTGTTACCTCCAGAGGTAAAATAGAACTGCATCTTCTTAGAAATAATCCTATGAAAATTACTCAAAAAAAGGCTAGTTTTTTTATTGGATTTGTTGGGGTTTTTTTTCTCTTTGTCTATGGTGACAGCCAGATCTATATCAAGTACTTAGTCAACAGAGTCAGTCACTCTGAACACAGGACAGCTAGACAGACTGGCTAGATTTATCAATTATTTCTCCATCACATTTCATTTATTGCTCCAGGTGTCACTTAAAGATGTCACATAAGAAAGCATAAACTAACTCTAGTCAAGAACTGACTCAGCAATTTTCTTCTGGGATAGGCACACATAGGAGTACAGCCTGCCTTTTGGAAGAAAAAGAGTGGTATCAGCACTGACTTCCCTCTTCTGTATAATAATTCAGTTCTTAATGCACTAAAATGAGTAAATAATAATAATAATTTATTATAAGTAATAATATTACTATTTTTAGGCACCTAGGGGCCTAGTCCTCGTGATGCTGAAGGAGCCCAGGGAGCCTTTCTCATACTAAGCTAAGTAAGAGCATTACCCATCCTCACATGGAGATGCCAGCTAGTGTTGAGTCAGAAAACTGAGTCATGTTAATTGATGTAAAAGAAAGACGACTTAGTCACCTTACTATGGTCAGCAGTAGTAAACCCAGAGACAGTCATTGCTTGTTTGTAACTGAGACACTTCCATATAGGTGCATACAGAGCACTCAGACCAGTGGAAGATATTCCTTGAGAATTATATATATTGTCTGAATATGATGGCCTTTGGGACAAAGGTAGAATTTTGGCATGTTGGATATCCATATTCAAAGAGTTATCATTAACGGTTAGTTATCAGAATATGCTGAGTGAAATTCCATTACGTTTTTTTTCTGTGTCTGCTACTATTTGATTATTTTGTTAATAAACTGATTGAAAAAATAGAGAGTATGCTTGTTAAATTTACAGCTGACACAAAGCTGAAAGGCACTATAAGTGTGCTGGATGATAGGATTATAATTCAAAATTATCTTGATAAACTAGAACCAGAACCTGGAAAAAAAAGTGTTATTTATAGAAATAAGTGTAGCATACCAGACCTAGTAGCTGCATAACTCTAACATAAATGGCTGTGGGGTATGGTTTCATAAGAAATGATCTAAAGATTACAGTGAATCGAAGGTGAAAACAAAGGGCAATGCCATACTCTTGCAAAAAAAGGACAAATGTTATGGAACTGCATACAAATATGATTGCATTCTGCTTGTGTTGTGAGTATAAAGCTACAGATTAAAACACCTAATTTAGGTGTCTCGTTCTGTCTTTACATTCATTGGATTCTTATGCTCCCGTTATTCAGAACAGATACCTAGCTGGTACTGTCAATATGAATGATTCAGCACAGGCTAAAAGATGCCTACTGTCAAATCTGAAACTAAATCTCACTGATAAATTAGCCTTCCTCTCTCCAGAGTAAAGAAAAAAAAATCAGTTGGAATACTATGTCTAGTTATGGACCTCACATTTCAAGATGTGGGTCCATTGCAGACAGAACCGAGGACATCATGAAGAATAATTGAACTAGAAAACAAAAGCATTGAAAGTTGAGGAAACTGAAGTTATAAATTGATTGATTTATAAAATATATGAAAACAGTCCTCAGATACACAGAATCTTGTGAACAGAGAAGTGAATATTTTTTCCTCCGTATCCATAGTTCCTAGAATAAGAAATAATGGGATCAGGATAATGTAACATGGATATTACCCGGCATGGATGCTGTAGAGTGTCCATAACTGAAGATGCATTTACTCTGTCACAAATGATGTAGATATAATCCTTCCTTGAAAGAAAGGGATGAACTTCAAATGTCTTCAAAACCCTTACAACTAAAGAACTATACAAGTCCAATTCACAGCCTTGTGACACAAATGATGCAGATCTTCATCAAAGATCTTTTAAATAACTTGATTACATCCTGATGTGGATCAGATGATAGCTATAAGAAAAATGTAATTTTCAATTTTTTCACAAAGCCCTTTTCTGTTATTTCAACTTGAGTACCTAAAGCATCAGGGTTTTTTTTTGTATTTTGTTAAATATCATGGCCTGTATGTGTACTGACCTGTTTCATGCATGAAACACAGTCTTGTCTTGGAGGATTGTATCTATATCACTGTTGTGCTGTCCAACAGTTTAGGAGGGGATGCAGAATACTGAGACATACAGCAGATGTTGATGGCATTTAGATAGAAGAGATACTCTCACTAAGCTGCAACTTGATTGAAAAATCAAACTCAGGGCCACTCTTAAGACAAATAAGATCTTTATTGACTCAGAGAGCAACAAATAGACCAAATTTATCTACAAAACAGAACATTAAACTATGCAGGATTTTGTATTCAGCTATAGAAACTTGTTTTTATTGTTGGATCAATGACATAGTATAATTCTCCAATTCCTTTCAATTTTTTCCCATAATTTCGGCTTCACTTGCATTTCTGTAAATGATATGATTCATTTTACTGAGAACAAGTGATGTCCAAGCATGAGGTGATATGACTCAAGACAGCTGAATGCGTACCATGCCACAGTGAAGTTTTATCATACCAAGTGAGTTTAGACTGAATACAGATCTGTTGTGTTTTAAACCCATGGATATGATCATATGGTTAGCACTAACCATGGGCTTTACTCAGTGCGAAACTCAAAAATCAGTATCAATTGAAAATCCCTTCAGCAAGGGAAGGTTAATTATAATACAATCTGAAGACAGAAATCAGAATTATGAAGATTAAATTCTAAGAAAAAATAAATGCAATCAATTAATGACATTATTTTATCAAAATAGCTCCAAGGAGAACTAACAATTTCTTTCAGCTAGATTAAAAAAACTGGATAAATTTCCTATGTTGTTATGTTTAGCTGACACATCAAATTTTTATCTAATTCCTTGGTACATCTTAAGTTATTGAATGTAATGTAATGTATGTAATCGAATGTGTGTGAAAGCTTAAAAAAATTAGAACCAGTTATACAAAAGCAGGAATTATAAATAAGATTAAGAAGGTCTTGTATAGACACTCGAGTTTATATATCTTAACAAAACGTAATGCCAGTGTTCTGTGGTAATTGTCTAGCCCTCCTACATAACTGTGACTTTCTGTAATATTTGCTTAAGTTTTTCTCCACACATAAATTTATTACCAAAGAAGACTCTGCACAAGAATATTAAAATCTACATATATATATACACATATTATTTTAACAAGCACAAACAGAAAAATATTATCTGCAGAAATGAGAAGATATTCAAAATTTTCCAGTATAACTATTTCATAGAAACCAGGCTGAATATTTGACTCCTAATATTAAAAAAAAAAATTATAAGGAAGAAATAGGAAGTGTTCTCAGCAGGGATTGACTCATAAAGGTGTATGTTAACTAGTTTTCTTACCTTAGGAAATATTTGCAATTTCAAAACAGTTTCTTCCAAAATCAGCATAAAAAGTTAAACTTTCAGATATCTACGCATACTAAAAAATGTTTTAACAGATGATACAGAGTAATTGGAGTATTTCTATACTTTTTGTATATTTTTACTGTGATTAGTTGTTAGTTTGCATTCCAAATTACCATTATAAAAAAGGCCAATATTTAAAAAGTTTGAGAAAAGTTATGATTAGCAAAAGCAGCATAATTGCTTGGTTTAGACAAACTGGCAATCTGCAGTGAAAAAAAGAAATCTCCATCATCCATTTTGCTGAGGTTTGTGTTGTTTGGCTGTTACAGTACTTGAAGCAGTGATGTCTCAGTCCTTGGTGGGATGTACTGGTGTCCTCTGTAATTTTAGTGACATTGAAGTTCTTCTGTAAACACTCCTTTCTGTGCAATTGCTTAACCATTTGGATTAATTATCCTCCTAATAAGTTCATATTGGCTGTCAGAAATATTATTTAATTTATTTTAGGTTAGAAGAAGCTGATGTAACTTTTGAACTCAATTTTGTATCTTGTAGTCTGGTGGAAATTATAGCAGAGATTACACATTATGTCTTTAAGATCACGGAAGCATTCATTTCTGTGTGTATCAGATGTGTGATGCTAACATTATGCCCAATACTACACAATCAAATCCTTGTGTAAAGCTATAGAATATCATAAAATTCATTGATTTCATTAATCAAAATGGGAGACTTGTGAAAAAAACCCAGCCAAATGGCAGAAATGCATCTGCTGGAGAACTGTAATAGTCAAGGTGATCCAGCAGGCACAGACGATGCCATTCTGTCTCAAACTGGAAGACAGATGTATGTTGTCTCTGTGCAGACATTTATAAAATTATTTGATTAAGATAACTTACCATAAATAGTCACAACAGAGCTTTGCCAAGGTGTTCAAGTGCATTAGGGCTCTTGAGCCAGAGAGAGGTTAACATAATGTTCCTGAATGAATGAGAGTGAAGCAAACAAATACATCATAAAGAATGCTGTTCTTCTGTTGGTTTTGGTTGTGTTGTTGTTTTTTTTTTCCATTTAAGGAAGTTTGAAGCAGACAGTTAAGTATAATTGTGTCCCAATAAAAACATCAGACTGCTAATAATTCTATGCAGATTGGACTGCCTGTCACTGAATTTGGCATTGATGGAAAAGTCAGTGTGCTCAGTGGTCAGATTTATGCCATCTGAAATGGCAAAACTGATAGCAGTAAAAAGCTAAGAAATAAACAAACATATTCATATTTTAATCTCTTTTTTTTTCCCTTGTAATCTCTGATGGACCAATGGCTATCAATCACACAAGCCTGTCAGTTCCATAGGGCAAAATCAAAAAGGGGAGCAATAAATTGCTATTAAACATTTCTTAGATATCGTCTAAGAGATCTTATAAATATTATGAAAGACATAGTTTATGTAGATCTTATAAGTGACCATTTCTCATTTTTTTTTTTTTTTATTCTGTAGATAGATGGAAAAATCCAGCTGGGTCAAAACACAGGGCTTGTCTCTACACATGTGTATATATATGCATATTTGTAAGCTTATATATGAGTAAATAAATTAATATATATTTACTTACATCCACAAAATTATTGGCAAATATTTACTTATTCCTTACAGTTTCTATTTATCATGTAGTGACACATGTGTTTGCATATATATGTATGGATATATACTTACATATATGTATGAGTCCTATAGTATAAGCTTCTGAGATGATATTAGACAATCAAAAGGCATAAGAAACCAGGACAGAGATCTAGGACGACCTTCTCATAACTCTACAATTCAACCTATCACATGTATTAGACAAAGAAGCCACAGGTGAGAGAGGAAAGTGTTTGGGAAGTGCTGAACGCTGCAAATACAGGTGGAGGGTTTTGCTATGATGCAGGGCAGTTTAGTGAAATACCGGGTAAACCACTATTTTTATAAGGTATCCAGTTCATGTTTCTGCTGATTAATGCAGCTAATCTGATCCTAGTAGGCTACAATAGCAGGGATGCCATGCCTTGGTTGAATTCAAATACTTACTTCCAGAAAGGGAAGTTTACGAAGGGGGCTGTTATTTTCAAATTTGGTTCATGTTTGGTTTTTGTTTTTTTTTTTATTTTCTTCATTTGGAATTTATTTCTAGGTCTGCAGTCTTTTTTATTTTATTGATTTAAAAAATATCTTAAAAACTATTTGGCTAGATTTCACAAGCTACCTGTATATATCTCTCTATTGCAGTTAAATACAGAAACAGCCCCACTATTTTTAAATGGCTGATGCGAGTCAAAGCGAGCATGATATTGCTGATAATCACTGAATTCTTGATTAATCTCTCTAGATTAGCCATCGTGGCTGAGCTTATGCTTCATTTTGCCACTTAAATCACTTTCCACTTCCTACCACCACCTCACTGCTGGGTGAGTGGGGAAGTTACTCTTAGCTGCGTTCTCTGGACCCACAGAATAAGTTTCTCTGATTATTTCTCCCTCTTGGTCTTTCACCTCTGACCAGCAATTCCCAACAGGCCACTAGAGCAGAAATTCTGCTGTCAGACAAATGTGTTGCAAGATCAGTTTCCTGGATTTGAAGAGATGGCTTTCACAATGATTAGATACTTTGGAGTAAGATCTGGCTTGTCTGGACATAAACTCTAAGTATCTTAATGGCTTAAGCTTAGCCAGCTATCCAGCTTATGCTAAAAAAGAAATATTCTTTTACAGTAAGTGCCTAAATAATTCAAGTAACTTCTGTCAGCTCTAAAGTGGGACTGACAAGAAGACTTTTAGAAGTTGAATCTAAACCCCGAGGCCGGAGGAGGAGGAGGAGGAGGAGGATTTGGGCAGGAGGTGGTGCAGGCCCGGAGCAGGGATCCCCTGCAGCCCTGGAGAGACCCCGCTGGAGCAGAGACCCAGCCTGCAGCCCGGGGAGGGCCCCACGCCGCAGCCGGGGGATATTTCCTGCAGGAGCTGCGGCCGTGGAGAGCCCAGGCGGGAGCAGGTTGTCCCTGAAGGGCTGCAGCCCCGGGAAGGGCCTGGGCTGGAGCAGGGAGATGTGTGAGGAGGGAGGAGCGGCCGAGAGGGGCAGTGATGGACTGACCGCAACCCCCATCCCCACCCTCTGTGCCTCTCAAGGGGAGAGGAATTGGGAGTGAAGGGGTGAAACTGGGCCTGGGGAAAAGTGGCAGGTGGCATTTATTGTTTTAATGTTTGTTTTTCATGTCCCAAATCTGTTTTAATTGACCATAAATACTCACAGTTGGATTCTACATGGAAGTCCTTATGAACCATATCACATACATGATATTCACAACCCTTTGTATTTAGTAATGTTTAAATCACATTTAGTGACACCAAAATGATTGGAAATGCACTCAAACCTGGAATCCTAATTGTCACATAAGATATGGAGAACATTCAAGTTTGGGTTTTTTCACTTCATTCCTAATATTTTTTTTCAATCAAGTACTACTAAGCAATGTAACAATATCAAGATAGGTCTATTTTTTTTCTTTTTCTCTTGTGTTTAATGTACATATTTTTATTCTTTAACTAATTTTAGCTGTAAAAAGAAGAGTTTTGGATAATAACATGTTTATTTTCAACAACTCATATCAGCACTGACTGAATTATTCCAAAACCAAAACTGAATAGAATCCAATTCGAGACGGTTTTATGCTCCTAATAACATCTTTGCAGTGAAAAAAACAATATGGTAAGAGAGGTAAAAGCTGACAGTTCATGGATACAAATACCTGAATCTGTTTGACCAAAACTTATGTATGAGAAAGTTATTTGTTTGTGATATATGACATAAATATCCCTGACCTCAAGAAACCGAGGGATGAGAATCAGATAATGATGATTAATGTTATGCAAAGTATTTTACAAGTAAAGTAATAGCAGTGGAAATTGCTTTTCTTGCAGATAGGGAGGGGCTTTATGCCAAAGCAGTTCCTTTTTTTTCCATTTTGTGAAGTCTTGCATATTTCTTTACCAGAATGAAAAATAAACAAACAAACAAACCCAAACAGAAAACATCTCTGTTGTCTCTTTCTAGGCCCCATTTTCAATATTTTTTTTTTTTTTTTTTTTGGTATAAGCAGAATTGTCTGATTCATTGCTGAGGGAAAGGGATTAAATTAGAATTAAATTTGATGCTTAATATAATTCTACTTTCTCCACTCTACTGGTACAATAAAATAATCAGAAAGGAGCTCTAAAAATAGGAAATGAATCAATACAGAATATATTTGAAGTTTTCATGCCCTCATGTTGTCTTCCTTTTTTAAGAAAGACTATTTTGCCATTGCTAGACAGGGATCCTCAGAAGGATGACTGAATGGAAGGTAGCATAAATACTTTGAGGTATCTGAACCTCCAAACATTTGATTGATGTTGATTCATGCCATCAAAAAATGCTTCCTTATCTGGTAGTTCTACTGCTATAAAATAGGTGTCTAGTTCAGATTCCCTAGGAAAAAATACCTCTCTGTTGTATTTACATAGTTTTTCCTTTAGGAAGAAAAGAGAGAGAGAGAAGGTATATAAGCCAGAAAGGACCACCTAGTGCGATGAAAGGATAAAATCACTTTAGAGTATTTTCTACAGATCTCCTGAGTGAATTATTTTGCATGCTACGTGAATGTGTGGTAGAAATATTGCTTCTGTTAAAAGCAAATATTTGTGTCTGCCTCAAATTGTTATTCAATGAGAAATCATATACCTCCATCATTACCTGTTTAATGTTTTTACAGTTGAAAACAGCAGTGGGAAATGAATATTGATTTGTTGTACAATTTCTTCTAGCATTTCTACTTCATCACATTTATATACTATATAACCTATGTGTGTATTCCTTCTGGGGACATTATAGGACTTCTACAGCAGTTCTCTCTCTCGACCCCAGAGCAAAATTCATCAGAATATTAAACAAACAACTCAGAGTTTCAAGTAGATTCACTTTCCAAGGGATATCTGTAGAGAACACCAACATAAAATATAATGGTCAGGTGTACAGATGGTCTAAATCACCATAAGTCTACTTAACGTTGCAGCTGTATTAGTTTACAGTAGCTGGGTATCTTGCCCATAGACCATCAATAATGTTTAGTTCCACCAAACCAAGGCTAGTCCGGAGACTGTAAGTGAGACAGTTTCCAGTGGAAACTGCAACTTTCTGAATTGCTTAAGTCAAAGAGTCCTATCTGCTAGACTAGCTTATTTCAACAAGATTGTGCTAAAGAAAATTAGATGAAAAATCTGAACGAGGCTAAGATGCAAAACCTCGAAGTCAGCATAAAACTACTACAGATCAAGATAATTCCTTTGTCAATGGTCGAAGAGGAGCAATCATTGACATGGCTTATTTTCCTCTTCTTGCCCCTTGGAGATGAGGGTGACACTAAGGGAAAAAGAAGTTGAAATAATAATATCAACAGATCATGGATGCTATATGAACTAGAGCTGATAAGGGACCTCAGTTTTGCCATATGTCTCTTACAAATATGTATCTTTCAATATCCTGCTCTAAGCACTTCTTTTTTGGATGCAATTTTGTATGTATAAGGAGCACTGAAGACGGCAATATCCCTGATCCTCCTTTAAGCTCAGACATCTAACTCTTCAGTGCAGTGCTGACTGCCTGGGAATAAATTATGGGAATCTTGAACACTAACACCTACGACCAAAGCATTTAACAGAACTCACTTTTTACCAAGAAATCACATTAATAAGAGCAATGGCCATGCATTTCTCCATTTCCAATGAAAAATTACTATAACTGGCTGATGTGAGGAGTCAACTCCTCTCAGTGCATGCAAGAAACAGCCAAGACATGTATTTGGTTGTTTCCTTTGTAGATGGTGGGCAGGAGAACCCATAAATTCAGACATCCTGAATGGGTCTATGGGAGGTGTTTGCAGAAAGATATTCAGAAATAGGATGATCTGAGCATGCACAGAAGCACAATGGGAAATACACAACACAATTACTCAACAGGGAAGTCCCTTAGTAACATGCTATGTGGGCTGCACAGCAGCCTCTGCTACCTGAATCCGGGGAGAGTCAGAGAGGAAGAAAGGTTTAGGTTTATGTGCCTAAATTGTCTATAACATCTAGCCCTGGGTACCTCGTGAACATTGTAAGGAGGGTGGCCGAAGGCCCTTTGCAACCTTGTCATCTTTGCCTTGCTCTTCCGTGCAGGAACCAGCCACTGTATGGTACAAAGAGGGTGTGAAACCGCTGAACTTTTCCCTCTAAAGAATACAGTAGTGAGATCTTGGAAGAGGAAGTGCTGCCCCCAGTTTCTTCACCCTAGTTTTCTGTTACCAGTTTCTCCTGAAGGCTTATACTGAAACCTCTGAAGCTCCACATGAAGGGGTGAAAACAGCAGCATTCTCCATTTCTGCAGTATCGTTCAAGCAACATCCTCTCTTTCTACAGTATCTTCCAAGGCGAACAGAATGTTTTTGAGTGGAAGAATATTAATTTTAGATACTTCACAGACATTTGAGAAACTGTAGAAGTTGCCATAGAAACTGAGTAGGGATTTGATTTTCAGAAGTTCTGATGTTCTGATTGGGAATTTGGAGCCTTCAGTGCCTCTGATGAATTTTATTCTAAATTATTTTCTCATAATCACAAAGTCTATGGCAGATAATAGAATCATGATCTTATGGTCCCTCAGATGCTGTGAGTGTAAAACTCCACTTGGCCTTCGTGAAGCCCACAGGATTTTTCTTGGTCACATGAAGGCAGAATTCAGAAGTAGGTATGGGAAGAGAAAAATATGGAAAAATTTTACTCAAAATATATAATAAGAAACTTTTGGAAGTGGTGGTCTGATATCTTCAGTGTGCTTATTTTTAAGCACCACATTTTTATTTCTCCTTAAGAAGGTGTAGAAAAACAAAGCAATAACTTTACTGGGCCAAATTCAATTTGGGATTGCATTTACCTCTTCCACAACTGCATCAATTATCTGAAGTATATTAATAGATTAGTCAAAACAGAACACAGTTGGTAATAACAATAAAGCCAAAAGCCTTCTGCCTAGTTAATGTCTAGGCAGATATATTAAGTTACTGAAAAACAAGTGAGACATGGAAAAACATAAACTTAAATATTTAGCATCCTCAAACAATATGCTTACTGTTTATTAATTATACTGAAGTGGTATTACTGATTAGTTTAATAGGAAACATTATGAATTAAATTATCATAAACAGAAACCTAGAGTAAATCTCTCAGCTACCTAGTTTTCTATACTTGAAAAAATAAAAATTAACCCTGGGCTGAAAAATGTATGGCAATCTACTGCCCGTAAAAGGAGCATTTGAAATGTGTCCTCTGTCTAAAGTATAATTTCAGTATATGGAGCTTCTTGTTCAGTATGAGCTGATGTTTCAGGACCATGCAAGATACAAACTTCTTAAAGATTTTGAATTAAAGTGATTACTTTTTTATTCAAGAGAGAGTGGTATCATACTGAAACATACTTTTCATTGGAAAAGATGAAAAAGAAACGAGAAAGGGTAGAGCATGAAAGATAAAATAAGAATGTTGATTTCCTGGACAACAGAAGAATAACAATGATATTGCATGCAGATAATTTCTTTCTGAAAAAAAAATCTAGAGAAATAATTATTTCCCAACTGCCCTTAGTAACGATGGACCATTCTGTTTAACAGTGTTAATAGAACAACACGACCACCTCAGCATTTAGAGGCGTTATACTATTAGTCTTCCCCAGGAGATCAGCTCTACAAATAAGTCTTGAGAGAATATGAGCTTTTGTTAAAGAGATAAAGAACTGATACTCTGAGAGTATGTACAATATGAAGACATAAACAGAAAATTAATTTGATATTAGCTAAAGTAAGTAAGGGATTGATTAAGTTGAAATCTGGCAAACAGTTTCCAAATTCAACTCCTGGAAGTGATTAGAATTTGTTATTTAATTTTTGTTGGTGTAGGATCCAATCAAACTTGAGATATTTTCATATTCATGGTATGATTTTGGAATAATCAGTGTCACATTTATGCAAATACTGCCTGATGACTATGATCTTCTCTCCAATTAGAGATTAATAAAACTACTAATGAGATTTGCATCTCCTGTATTTAATTTACACATTTATGTGAATTCCAAACAAAATCCAGAAATGACCCCGCCCATATTTAACACAAAAAGAGATTTAGGAGCCTTAGAATGAACAATAAATCCTAGAGTGTGAGTAAAAGCTGGAATAGGAAGCACTTGATGTGTCTGAAATCCTAACCCTTTAGGGGGTTTTGACTTCAAGAAAGGTAACTCTATTCAAACTTTTGAATTCAGTCTTCAAAGTAGGTGTCTACAAAGTGTTCCCTGGGAGAAATGAACCAAGTTAACTCCTGAAAATTCAGCAAGATAAAGAAGTGTTGCGGATGCCCGTAACAGCCAAACAGAGGGAGACTCAGACCCTCCCTAAACTGGGCACTTCTATAGATAGCTGCACGTTAAAAAAAAAAAAAAAACAAAAAAACCAAAAAAATTATTTGTATTTTATATTGGGGATGGGAGACGTTAGCCATTCATAACTGCTACTTATTTTATTTCTAATCAGTTCATGGGAGTAAGTCCCAAAGGTACCTGCATGTCTGAAAACGGGTAGGTCATTTTACTCAGAAGCTTTTGATTCATCCTTGAGTCATCCATTTTATTTTGTTATTCAAGGTTATAACCCTGTAGACACACTTACAAGAGTAAGTCCTTTTGGATATTGAGACAAGTCTATATCTAATTGCGGGATCTCAGATGAATATAGGAAGGGTTAGCTACTACACTGCAGGCTTCTCCATGTAAAATGAACATACAGTTTTGGGATAAGATGACTTCAGATGGACAAGATTTCTGCTATCTTTTAAAGATCGAAGGCCATCATTAGCAAACATATTTTTAGCCTATAAGTTCATTTCTGAATCTTAGAATCATAGCATGGTTTAGTTAGAAAGGGCAATGTGCTGGTTTTAGCTGGGGCAGAGTTAATTGTCTTCATAGTAGTTAGTATGGAGCTGGTTTGGATTTCTGCTGGAAACAGTGTTGATAACACAGGGATGTTTTCGTTGTTGCTGAGCAGGGCTTACACAGAGTCAAGGCCTTTTCTACTTCTCACCCCACCCCACCAGCGAGCAGGCTGGGG
The DNA here is from genome assembly GCF_000690535.1 of Cariama cristata. Lineage (NCBI taxonomy): Eukaryota > Metazoa > Chordata > Aves > Cariamiformes > Cariamidae > Cariama > Cariama cristata. The sequence continues at coordinate 88,817 of NW_009628165.1, forward strand.
GTGCACAAGGAGCTGGGAGGGGACACAGCTGCGACAGCTGACCCCAACTGACCAAAGGGATCTTCCATATCATATGATGTCATATTCAGCATATAAAGCTGGGGGATGAAGAAGGAAGGGAGGGATGTTCAGAGTGATGGCATTTTTCTTCCAAAGTAAGCGTTACGCATGTCGGAGCCCTGCTTTCCTGGAAATGGCTGCACACCTGCCTGACTGATGGGAAGCAGTGAATTCATTGCTTATTTTGCTTTGCTTGCATGCACAGCTTTTCCTTTACTTCTTAACCTGTCTTTGTTGCAATCCATGAGTTTTCTCACTTTTATGCTTCCAATTCTCTCCCCCATCCCAACACAGGGAGTGTGCGAGTGGCTGTGTGGTGCTTAGTGCTTGCTGAGGTTAAACCACAACAGACCTTAAAGGTCATCTAGTTCCAACCCTCCTGCCATGGGCAGGGACACTAGACCAGCTTGCTCAAAGCCCCATTGAGACTGGCATTGAACGCTTCCAGGGATGGGGCAGCCACAACTTCTCTGGGAAACCTGTTCCAGAGCCTCACCACCTTCGCAGTGAAGAATTTCTTCTTTGTATCTAATATAAATCTACCCTCTTTCATTTCAAAGCCATTATCCTTTGTCCTATCACTACATGTCCTTGTAAAAAGTCCCTCCCCGACTTTCTTGTAGGCCCCCTTTCAGTACTGGAAGGTTGCTATAAAGTGTCCTCGGAGAGAGGAGGACCAGTCATGTTAGAACTCCCATTCTCTCAGCCTGTCTTCATAGGAGAGGTGCTCCATCCCTTTGATCATCTTTGTGGCCTCCTCTGGACTCGTTCCAACTGGTCCATGTCCTTCTTTTCTTGGGGGCCCCACAGCTGAATGCAGTACTGCAGGTGGGGTCTCATGAGAGCAGAGTAGAGGGGGAGAATCACCTCCCTAGACGTGCTGATCAGGCTTCTTTTGATGCAGCCCAGGATATGGTTGACTTTCTGGGATGCAAGCACACATTGCCAGGTCATGTTGAGCTTTTCATCAACCCGCACCACCAAGTGTTGCTCCTCAGGGTTGCTCCCAATCCATTCTCCACCCAGCCCGTTTTTGTGCTTGGGATTGCCCCGATCCATGTTCAGGACCTTGCACTTGGTCTTGTTGAACTGCATGGGGCTTGCATAGGACCACCTCTAAAGCCTGTCCAGGTCCCTCTGAATGGCATCGCTTCTCCCCAGCACGTCAACCACAACATTGCTGTCATTGGCAAACTTGCTGAGGGTGCACTCAATCCGACTGTCCATGTCACCAACAAAGATGTTGAACAGCAATGGTTGTTCTTTAATGTGTCATTTGCTTATGTGTGGCATTTAATTTAAATGATTACCTCTTTAGACCCACAACAGTCACTTATGTTGGATACACCTTGCTTTTTATCAAAAGAATAGTGATATAAGCTGTTTAGGTGGACACATCCCTGAATCAAGAGCTCAGAACTCAACACAACTCGCTTGTCTAAGTGGCACATATGACTTGGGCCAAAAATTTAGGAAGTTACAGTGGAGTTTATCACATGTAGCTCTGATATCTGCAATATCTATGCATATGCCTGAGTAGGTCATCATAAGCTCCTTATGATCAGAGTAGAGAAAGAAATTTCATGAGGTGGTTATCTCTACATTAAATATTTACTGGTGAATAAGGTAAACGAAGGTTGACGGAAGTTGCTCTGGGGAAAGGTATGAGGCCCAGAAGTAGGTTATTTATCTGAAGATGCTGTCTAACTGATCAATGTTGGATGGTTCTTTCTAACATGAATACAGAAAGTGATGTAGTAGAAATGCATAATGAAATTATGTCACATAAGAATAGGAAAAGATGAATTTCATACTTCTGAATACAAGTGCTTCAGTATTTCTAATTCGTTTGGTAGACTTTGTTTCATATGAATTCCCTAAGGTAACAACAGGAATCTCCACCTGAATGTTTTACTTACCATGTGAATTCTAAAATCAGATTTGATATTGTAATAATTGCATAGACACTGTACAGATTACAAAAATTCAAATAAGGATGGAGAATTCATTTAAACTTTATTTTATTTGCAATATCCATAGAGTCACCATAAATCCCAGACGATCTCTTTGTAGCCAGTATGGGAATTCTGTGATTACCAACAGTGCTGAATTAAATTTAAGGTGTTTTTTCCGGTAGACATTAATTTTCCTGTAGTCTCAGTTTTTCTGTGTACACTGTTTATAAAACAAAGGTCTTTCAACTTGAAAATGTTGACTGCTGAGCTCAAAGAAATGAAGACTTGTCCAGTAACTCTGTATTCTTCCCTGCAATGTAATTCAACAGATGTTCATCTTTTTTCCTAGACAGAGTGATTCTTCAGACTAAACACGAAAGGAACTGTCCTATTTAAGCCTTTTTATTCTGCAAATAAGTTGGCTGCTGGCTTTGTTTCATTTAGCGAATACATCAGAATTCAGGAGTATTTCTAAAATAGACAGGCAAGCACAAGAATCAGAGAACAATATCATTTTACACTTACAGGTATGAAAATCCACATTATTCAATGCAGGCATGATAATGTGACCCAATCTATGCAGTCCTATGTTCAAAAGGAAAAAACACACAATGTACTCTATAGCTATAATTAATGATGGACCTTTTAGCAAATGTTTGGGCTGAAATGTCATGAGGTTCAAAATAAGTGTAATAGTATCTACAAATTCCAGACTTATTTTAAGCCAAGGTCAGGATCTCCTTTACAGTTTGGATTTTTTCCCAAAACATCTGCATAGTTCTGTACCACATCATCTTATAAGGATGAAGCAATTAAAAGAAAACAGCTGAGTGTCCTTTACATAACAAAGAATGTCCTTTGATTATTGCATCACAGCAGGTTATTCTGTTTCTGTACATGTTGTAAGAGATTAAGCACCAACAGAGAATTTAAAATTATCATAAATTTAATTAACTCTTCTGGACCCACTCTCTTTGAGACATCTTTTTGAGGTGGGAACAAGCCTGAGGTGAAAATAAACAAAATAAGTCATGTTAGAACACAGCAATACTGATGCTGGATTTACTCAATCATTTTTTCACGTTTTGTGCTGTAGAACATGATGCCATCTCTGAAGTGGTAATATCAGAAAGGCTCTGTCTGTGTGAATTTTTGCAAGTGAACTCTGTGGTTATATATAGTTTTGGATATAGAAATAACTACTAGCAAACACCTAGCAGAAGAAAGGAAAGGTACACGCCAAAAAGCTGGTGTTTGGATGTTTCCCAAGGACTGGCAGTTCTTGCAATTAGTAGTCCTGTTTAATCTCCAAGAAATGATGAAATCAGCACACCAAGAGCCTGTTCAATCTATACAAGGCCACAGGCGCCCGCCCAGTGGTGTCACAGATGGATCATGGAACTCAGACTACACCCGAAGGGAAGGCAGCTGTGGATGAAGACTACAGGGTTGCATACACAAATGTTGAAACAAGGACCTCTGTAGGATGCTTTCTAAAAGATGAACTAATAGCCATTGGCAAGTCAACACAACCCTCTGTTTCTGAGGAGACAGTTGCTATTGCCAAGTTGCAGTTGAGACTGCTCAGACTGCAGTTGAACTACCCTCCAATCAGATAATTGTGAGTAAACATGTGTGTGTGTGTGTGTGTGATTGAGCACCATGAACAAATAAGTGGACGTGCTGTGTGACTAGTTATCCGCTATTAATCATAACAGTTTCACTCTATTAGTACTAGTGAAAAAAGCTAGATTCCCAAATAAGAAAAAGGGAATTTACAGCAATTTCCTTCATACTAAAGACAGGCGAGAGGTAGTACAGCAAGTAGATAAGGCTTTATGCAGGATAACAGGAAATTGGGTTCTACCTGCATGCTTTGTGCTAGCCATGTATGCAAGTAGTTAACAGAAAACTTCATATCAGAATAATCTATGGCTTAATACATAACTCACTTTGGGGGATGATCTGAGTTGAAAACCCTAAAGAAGAAAGCACAGTTGAGTTTCCTCTGGTCTGCTTTTCTCTTTGACATAGACAAGCTGGGAGCAGCAGGTACAAGAAATAATTTATTTATTTGAGCAGATCCAGAATAGTATTCAGATTTGTGAAACCAGACCTCATCTGCAGCACCAAAACTGTTCCCTGAATACAAAGTTATATATATGCACATGTTCTTTGACGACAGTGTTGATTCAAGAACTTTCTTCCCTGCATGACTGTACATCATTTCATCCACTTTATGAACAGTTGTGGGTTGTAAAATTAATTACAGATTTAGACTAATAATAAAAAAATAGACCCCTCTATTTCAATGCTGCCAATAATGACGTGAGAATTAAATGTGAATCTTGACTGTAATGTATTAGTGATGAATGTTGCCCTAATGTCTTGTGTACTACAAATAGGAGAATATCAGCAATAAAATAAACTTTACCGGTTTGGAAGTTATTTTGTTGACTCTTGCTGCTATTTTATAGGTATTATTTGTCTCAGAAAATAATGGTTGTTAAAAGACTGCCCTGTTTTGGTTTTTTTTAGTGACAACCTGATCTAGTAGCAGTTGTCTGATGGAAAGTTTGTCCAATTGTAGCATTAAATGATAAGCCAGAGCTTTTGACATTGCTCAGTAGAAACATAAGATACAATTCATAACTGGAGAAGCTGCTGTGCACAGTTTGATGCTTACATGACCCAAAAATGACACAGATTCAGTCAGTAATGGAGCCTGGCAGAGTTTGGAAGATGGCAACAGGAATTCAGCATAATAGAACGTGCTGATGGCAGCTTGCTGCAAAATTAAGTGCCCTAGTGCCTGCACTGATGTGATCCAAGAGGCACAGTATAAAGGCACAAGCTGATCTCAGCAACACCCAGGTCTGGACTGGTACAGTCGCTTGGTAGCATCATTGGTGTTTGGCTTGAGGCTGTTTGCTGTTCACTGGAAGGACTTCAGCATCTATTAGGATGATGTTGAATTTAACTAGCAGAAAAATGCCTCAGCTGCTAAAAGAATGAAACTTCTAAAAGCATGCTATTATGAATCAGGATCATTCCAGCACTAGCTGGGCATTTAGAGTTCTCTGGTGTGTGCATTATTGGCATCATTATGTTGATTATCAGTGTCTACTTGGCTCATTTATCTGTGGATATAAATCTGTGTGCTTATGCTGAGTACTCACTGAGCATACAGGAATATTTCAGTGCATAAAATTTGGCCAATCATTTTTCTAAGGTTAAAAGACCGTTTTAAAATGACTAGTTCACTTCACCAAACCATCATTAAAAAAAAAGAATGCAAATTTTCTGTAATTTGAAATATCCACTGGTCAGAAGCTTCCCAAACTGGACTACATGTTTTATCCAGATTTTTGTACTGTGACCATGTATCTGAGGACTGGTTATGATTTACAGGCAGGATGACTTACAGAGGGTTTATTACGTGTTTTCCATCCCCAGATGCCTGTTCCACAGTAGGAATGGCTCAGTTGCTCATGTTACAGACTCTGAATCACTGCATGTTACAGTTGCTGCAGTAAGGAAAATAAGTGCTGTGCCGGCTTTTGTCAGTTTGTACAGTATGGAAATAGAGGTACTCCTTCACAAGGAGCTTAGAAGCCCCCATGTTGAAGAAGCAATGTGTGAGAAAAGCTTTGGGTGCACAGTTAGGTGACCCATGATGCTTGGCTGTGATCACCATTTGTGAGTCAGGTGTACGTTGAATAGAATTTCCTACAAAAGCATGACGTCCAAGATCCCAGGTCCAGGATCTAACCAAAAAAACCATTGCCACCACCACTGACAAGAGCAAAACAGCCCCCAGCCCTTTTCCATACTAATTTATTTGCTAATTTTGTCCATAAGATGGTAAATTTTAATTTCAAATTGATTTCTTAGACTATGAAGAGTTCTTGAAAGTTAAAGTTTTTGAGTTCTACTGAAAATGTTCTTATGTGGTCCTCTTTGGTAAGAAGACTGGGAAATGATAATGAGTTATTAAATGTCCTATGTAGCTACCATCATAGAAGATAGTCATGCTTTGTAGATTTGAGTCAAGATGTCAAGAAACTGAACTGCTGTATTTCTTAGTCTGTGACTGTCTTGGTTGTGAGTCACCAGGTTTTGGGGAGCAGAAGTTTATTCTTTCACAGCCTCACTTCTTCCCAGTGTAGAACGAGTAATTCATTCAATCTCTTCCAGGTGCAGCACTGAAGGGATTTAGGAGGAGGAAAGTAAAAGCATTACGTTCTTAATAGGTAAATATATACAGATTATACTGTTGCCATGATCTGAAGGGTCACACACCTGGCCTACAGATGTGTAGAGATCATGACCATGGATTCGTAGGATTCCATAATACGCAAGGACAAGAGGGCTTTTATCCTCTAAACTTCTTTACTTTACTACAGATTACCACAAATACCACAAAAAATCACCACTAGCAGCTATATCTCTGATTAATAAAGTGGATATATATATCTCTTGCAAGCTGTCAGCAATCAATAATATACTATCAATCAATAGTATGGCAATACTAAATTACAGAAACAATCAATATTATAGCAACAACTAGCAACAGCAACATCCAAGTACGTATATACTATTCCAGGTTAGTACCAACAAGTGAAACAACTTACCGACAATATAACAGCAGATATGATAGATTTTGTATATGGATATATAAAAATATTGGTATCAAATTAATTAGACAGATTTCAGAAGGGACCAAACCATCCCAGAGGGGAGTACAATCTGAACTGATCCCAGAAGTGAGCCCAGAGGGGGACCAATAAGATAACAGGCAGAGCATCACTTCAAAGATGATCCACATCACAGAGTCTGGAGTCAGCCACGCATCTCTGATGAGAGTCCAAGACCTCGTAGAAAGTTTCTGTGGAATTCAACCTGTTTAGGGAACGAAAATTACATGCAATATGGGAAGTTCTCAGAGAGAGAGGCTCCATGGAGTTGTTTTTGTAACACAGTGACATATGAGAGCATAGGACATGACCAGTTCGAGCAGTCAATACGTGTTGTTAATTTCTGGTTTTCACCTGTAACAGGCAATAGATGATGACGCTTTCTGTTCTTTCAGACCAATTTTTATTCTTCAAGATGTTTTTTCTGTTCTTGTACTTAGAACAGTCAGTGGCTGCTACCGATTCTTACTTTCTCAGGATATTTTCCCCTTTTTACAGACTATTTTTCACCTTTTCAGATAACAAATTGCCATTACAGTTCCTAGCTAGTGACCAAGCTGCTCTATCACTCCCCCTCCTCAACTGGACAAGGGGGAGAAAAGAAGATGAAAGACCCATGGGTCAAGATAAGGCCAAGGAGAGATCACTCACCAATTACCATCATGGTCAAACAGACTTGATTTGGGGAGAGTATTTGAATTTATTGCCAGTTAACACCAGAGTGGGATAATGAGAAATAAAAACAAATGTAAACCCACCTTCTTCCTACCCGTCCCTTCTTCCTGGGCTCAATTCCCCATTTCTTTAACTCCTCCCTCCCAAGTGGCACAGGGGGATGGGGAATGGGGGTTGTAGTCCATTCATCACACATTGTCTCTGCTGCGCCTTCCTCTTCACATTCGTCCCCAGCTCCAGCATGGGGTCCAACCCATGGCAGACAGTCCTCCACAAACTTCTCCAACATGGGTCCTTCCCACAGGCTACATTTGTTCATAAACTGCTCCAGTGTGGGTTCCCCATGGAGGTACCTTCTCCAGCACAGGATGCCCATGAGGTCACGGCGTCCTTTGGATACATCCCCCTGCTCCAGCATGGGGTCCTTCCCAGGCTGCAGGTGGGGATCTGCTCCAGCGTGGGCCTCCATGGGCTGCTAGGGGACAGCCGGCCTCACCGTGGGCTGCACCACGGGCTGGGGGGGAATCTCTGCTCTGGGCCTGCAGCACCTCCTCCTCCTGCTGCACTGACCTCAGTGTCTGCAGAGTTGTTTCTTTTACATATTCTCACTCCTCTCTCCCAGCTGCTGTTGCGCAGCAGTTTTTACCTTTTCTTAAATATGTTATCCCAATGTGACTGATGGACTTGGCCTTGGTCAACAGTAGGTCCGTTGTGGAGCTGTCTGGCATTGGCTCTGTCAGACACGGAGGAAGCTTCTGGCATCTTCTCACAGAAGCCACCTCAGTAGCCCCCCCAAAGGTTACCAAAACCTTGTCATGCAAACTCAATACATTATCAATGGTATCTGAGGATGTCTCTGGTTTCTAGATATCAAGCTGTACTTCAAAGATCCCAGCTGTACTTCTCAAGGATGCTTCTGGCTCACAGGCCTAGTTCCTAGGCTCACAGTCCCCAGGCTGCCAGTCATTTTGTGTCAATATTTTTCAGAAGATATTTTCTTTTCTTCAGTAATTTTCCTTTCTAACCAGGTCACTTTTATGACTGCTTTACAGCAACTGTTAACATAAAAAAGCAAAAGTAAACAAGTAAGGGAACCTCCAGATATTCCTACAAAACAGTTCTAATAAAAGCACAAAATCTTTAGTCTACAAAGATTTTTTTTTATTATTTTTAAAATGGAGTAGAATAAGAAAGGTTGAAGAGGAAATTTTCTTTGAATCTAAGCATCTTTTAGCCACAGTTGATGTAATCTTTGAAGAAATGTGTAATAAGTTGATTACGATGAAAATTAAGTGTCTTTTTCTGAAAATGCTGACAGCTGACCTGTCCATCAAAAAGACACAAATTGAGAGAGTATTATTTCTGACCATGAGGTCTGAAGTGGACAATAAGGAATATTGACAGCTCAGGGGTGGTTTAACATGGTCATCCAACAAAAAGTTTAATTAAATATTTTGCGTGCTGGAAAAGATTTCTTCACTCTCCTTTTTATTAATCTTAGATTTCTTTTGGCATTTTGCTGTTTGTAACCCTGAGGACAGCATATCAATGTTCAAATCACCAACACTAATGCAACATTTAAAAAGAAATCAGAGTTGGTGGGGAAAAGATAAATAATATTCGATATAATTTACAGCAGTATTCATCACAGTATCAAATGTTAACAATATTTATCTTTCTGATTTTGACAAGTTTTCCTGTGTGCAAAAGACAAATCACACATTCTGCAAACTACCTAGTCACCTAGATAATGAAAAATAATCATTCTGGACAATCTGTTCTTTTTGCCTTTCTTGAAGCCCAATAAGAATGTTAGAAAGTGGAGGACCTGAGAGCAATTTTGTATCCAAAACTGTGCCCTCAGAGACTTAATGGCAGAGAAAGACAGGGAGAGTTACAGAAAGCTAGTGAAATTTTTGATCCTTTGAAGTCAGAGAAAGTTTTATCATTCAATTGACTGCACCTAAATCCAGAAATTCGGTTTCTGAAGTTTTATATTTGAATGAAAACACAAAACTACAACCCTCTATCAGTTTCTGTTGTTGCAGAGAGAGAACTGGCAGTGTGTTCAGAATGGAAACATCTTTTTGCATTTATTGTATTTCCTCTACTAAGCTATTATTTTGGTATTCTTTCTACCTGAGGTATCTGAACATGAAAACTGTAGATAAAAAATGGGTAACAACTGTAGACAAATAAAAAGATGAGACGGGGAAAAGAGAGCAACCACTGATATGTCAGTTACTTGATGGTGACAGTAGGGTAGGATCTGCATAGCAGATGACATAGCGACCCACAGTGATGCAAGAGAGGTGACAGGCCAACATGATATCTAGAGGATACACTATGCAAAAGTATTAGAAGACAGAGCACTGACTATCCCACAGTATGTTTCTTCAAGGCCATCTGCGCTATCCTTTAAACTTCCTCTAATTAACTAATTAAATGTACTAATTGTGCACATATTGTGCTCTTCAAGGTAGATGTGTGCATGCCTGCTGTTATGTATTTATGTGTAACAAAATGACCTGAAAATATCTTTCTTTCTGTGAAACAATTTAGTTGGTATGTAGTTACTATCAAGAAGAGATAAACAGTAATAAATGGAAAGTTCAAGTGAGGTTAAATGATACTGTGATTTTGGTCAAGTAAAACATCATTGGGATTACTTGATATCAGGCTCTTGATTCAAAGAAAGATATTTTATACATGAAATGTTTAAAAGTAGCATCTAACTATAGCTCAGGCACCTAACTGACAAATTCAAGGTGTTGTAAGTCTCCACTCATTTGTTGTTTAAATGAGATATCTGCTGTCCTGGTTTGGCTAAAACAGGG
>NW_009628166.1:0-42926 GCF_000690535.1 Cariama cristata
GGGGGGGTGTGTGTGTGTGTGCAAAGCAAGATTCCCACCTAACCTGATTTCCAGAAGTACCAGCAGCTAGAAATTGCTCTTTGCCACAATCTATTCAACACTTCCAGAAAAAGAAACTACATTTTTAGATATCAAATTATGAATTTAGGACACTAACTTCAGGATGCTCTTCTTCTGCATCTTGAGCCTGTCAAAGGCTAAATTCTATCTTCAATTATTACACTGCATCCCCTTGGCCTTGGGGGGGATGTAACCAAACTGCATGTGCAGAGTATCTTCATAAATGTACACAATTGGGGCATTTCAAATTTCTCTTCATTTTGCAAGTATAGCACCAGACGTAGCCAGTCTCAAAGTTCAGTCAGAATAGGTTCCTATAGAAAACTTGAAAGCAATAGCTTTACATTCATCTGTAGGGGTGGGGGGGCTGAAAGCCCATATACTGTGATAGTCTTCACTTTTCACACCTAGTCAGTGTCAACACCTGTTTAGCTGTAGATTTTTGAAAAAGCAATGACTTTATTATTGCTGCAGAAATACTTTATTTCTACATAAATTATTTTAATTTCATTTCATATTATTCAACATACGCTATTTCTAGTGTATATCTATAATGTATTGTGGGTAGAAAGAGAATCTCTGATGAACACATACTAGTGAGTTCTAGAAAGGCAGATAATTTCCTTCACTTAATAATAGTTTTCTTTCCTCTTGGCTGCAGACTTTCATAACTAGCACCATGCCAAACATTCGAAGATTGGATTATGGCCTGTCGTACTTGATTATTTTTGTCAGCATGCTGACCCAGGGTGCCCTTTTCTTGTGTTGTTCCTTCTGTTTCCATTTTTCATGTCATCCAGCTTTTCATCTTGTCAATCAGCTTTTGACTTCCTGATTAAAGTGTCTGTCACAGGAGCAGCCTGGTCTCCAGTCAGTTGTTTAATTTGTTCCTCATGGCATCCAATTGAGTTATTCATCTGGCCCAGCTGTTCCCAAGTGCTTCCAGCATCACTTTTTCATGTGTTTGGGTTTAACCTCTATATCTATGTACAACAGTGTGAATTGTTCCATTCATTCTGTTGACTGTGGATTGCTTTGCCTTCGTCTAATGCCTTGACATTGCTAGGACGGCTGCTACTGTATCCTGCGGCTTAACCAGCTGAGAGAAAAGCAGTATTTCACCCTGGTGTTATGGTAACAAGTACAACTAAACAGACTAGTTCTCAAGTATTATAGCAGGCCCAATTTTTAACAATTAGGAACGTGTAATGGAAAACTCTGCTCTCAGAGATTTGAATCCACCCAAAAAAATAATGTTGATGACGCTTGGCAGGAGGAGAGAAACGTTGCTTTGCCAGGAATTTTTAGCATTCACTTGAAATCAGTTCACTTCATTATCATGAGGGATGTTTTCCCAGTGCCAAGTCTAGGCCTGGTATAACCCAGCCATAACTCCCAGTGACTTCTGTGGGAGTTGCACAAGCTCACAGCAGGGCTAAATTTGGTGATCTGAGTGAAGTCGTACAGGCATCCAGTTGGAACAATGGAATTTAAATCAATTCAGTGTCATCACAGTAAAATGCTCAAATCTTGTTGTGTTGCTTTAATCGCTGCTTTTCAGAGAGAATTAGAGGAGAGAGATTAGCATTAAATTCTGACTCTATTCCATGATGTTTTTTCCCTCTGGGACAACAACTGATATGCCTCAGTTTCCCTACCAGATATAATAATACACACTTCACATAGGGACACAGAAACAATTGTTTGTTAAATAAGTTGAAGCTGAAAAACACTAAGTATTAGTATTTGTGATTACTGGAAGCTAATCCAATTGAGAAGAATGCTGAAACACTTTTGAACTGTGTATCATGGGGGAGGCAGGTTTTTTCTGATGACCAACTTTCATTTTTGATAGAAGTCAAGCAAAGTGCATGCTGTAGGGCACACGTTGATTGTTTTAGGGTTTGGGAAGAATCTTTTTTTCTTCCAATTTTCTCTGTTTCCTTTTTTTCCTATCTTCTGCTACATCACCAAGTATTGTCTTTTGCTAATGGCAGGATGACTTAATGGCCCTTCTCATAGAAGAAATTCTCTACTTCAGTATAAAAGCATATTGCATTTATACAAGTTTTAAGTTTTACCTGATAAAGGTATAGAGCAAAAAATTTGATCCTAGGCTGGGTAGATTTTCAGTAGACTGCAGCTTTTTTCCTATTGTGCTAACATTCATTTCTCCACAGACACATCAAGACTCAAAGTGCTGATTCCATAGCACTGTGAGTTTTTAGTAGAGTTTTATATACCAGAAGAATTTTATTAAAACAATATTAACTCAGTCAAGTCCCTGCTGGATGCCTGTCCACATCATAAAAACCGCTAGCTTGACTGGCACTCACTGGCACCCATGTAGGAACTCTCAGCGGGGAAGCCAAGGACTGAATAGACCTGGGTCCTGAAGAGCCCTTTCATCCCTACAGGTGGTCCTTCCAGCTCAGAAGTGAAGTACGTTCTTGGAGCAGTACCATACCTGTTCTGGGGCTGAACAAATGACTTCAGCTTTCATCACCTTCATGCTAAAACTTTTCAAGAGTCTTACTTTTTTCTTTTCTTTATTTTTTTTTTCTTCAAATGAATCCAAAGGTTGGTTTGTTTGTTAAGAAGACTGCATTCTTGCCAGTTGTAGTTTTTGCATTTATTTAGAAAACAGAGGTATACATAAAGGAGGATCAGGAAATATCCCCAGCAGCATTTGGGTTTTGGAGCCGTGATACTTCTAGGAGATTCCTCCTTTCCTTTTACCTTCTCACCAATTTTGTAGAAGCAGCCACAGCACCCTTGTACAGAATGCAATATGGCTTTAATCACCGCTGAATGGCTTTCGTCCTACTGGAGATTTGTTTGGGAAGGACCGTTCCTGAAAAACACTGCTGTGAAATGCATGCTATTTGGAATGAGTTTGTATTTGAAATGCTTTCTATTTGGAATGAGTTTGTATTTTTGAACCTCTCAATATTTTAGGATGGATTAAAAAATAGGGCAGAAAAGTGAATATGTGCATTGGGCCTAATAAGTATGCACTTTCTATTAGTATCTGAGTCTCTCCTGGGTGCAAAAATGGAAAAAGGAAGAATTAGTTCTGAAAAATAAACTGCATCCCATGGTCGCATGCAATGCACCCATTCAAAATAGGCTGTGCAGTTAGTACTGCTGGGCTTGCTTGGAAAGTTTGCCCTGGGTCCTCTGAATTCGGTACCCTCTTATGTTTTCCACGAGCTTGACTCCTTCTTGGTTAGTCATGAAAATAATTGCATGATATCTCAAATCTGCCCTTCCCCCAGCTTCTTGTGTCACAAAATAACTCTAGGCGCAATATGTTATGCAAGTCTGTGATCATCCCTCTAATTTCTTATAAAAGATATGACCTCGTTATCAATGAAGATATTTTTAAAGTACTGATCATCGGAGCTAAAACCTCATGGATAGAAATGCAAAATACGTTCTAATCTCTCTTAAAGCTCAACCACATTGGTTACTCTCAGTTCAAATTCTGTGTGGTTTTCTTTGCAACCAAAACCAACTATACTACTTTCAAGATACATAACATATGAGTGGAAATTTTGGGGTATAGCCATAATCTTGACAGGTTATGCTACAGTATTTGGGGGTGTACTGACTTTACTAACACCTGAGAATGAATTTAGGCTGCCAGGCACACATTTATTAGGATCATTCTAAAAATTTGTACAGTATAAAGCCCAAATCAGGGTGAGGTATTCAGTTGCATTTCTGGATCACAGCCTGAGCTGATTTTCTTTATGCATAGAGAAAGGAGTCTGTAGTTGTCAGATTTGTGATACCTTTTGGGTTGTGCATTACATACTGTACTTCTCATGAGTTGGGAAGCCATTTTAATCTCAAAGCTCAACATGGACCGCAAAAGGAGATGTGTACTCAATACTCTTCCACAGAGATTTTACATGTATTCTCTCTCTCTCTTTTTTTTTTTTTTTTTCTGTTCTCAACCTAAAAGAAAGGTCACTTCAAGTGATGCTATATATATTGTGCTCTTTTATGCACCTAACACTAGAGTATCCGTGCTCGAAGAACACAGAAGATCTGCAGTCCCTCGTTCCTTTTACCTTTGATGTCTTCAAGAAGTGACTGAAATATCAATATGTTTACTGAACATAGAGGAAAAACTACTTCCCCGAGGGCGAAGTAAGTAGATTTAGGATGGCTTGCAAGACACCTCCCCTACGGAAGAGGACGAGCTTCAGGGCACATATAAATATGTATCATATACACATAGTCATCCTCCCAGACAGAAGAAATACATGCGTTTAACAAGCACATTTCGAATGCAACCTGGTTTAGCTTCTGCTGCACTAATAACTCCTGCAATTTAGCAATGTTGGTAGCCAATTAGCTCACATTTTTTTCATATTGAAGGAGCAAATATAGGCAGGAATTTAACCCCTTTTGTGCCCTGCGGCCACCAGCATGCCTAACATTGGGGAAACTATAATTGTAATCCTATCAGATACAGCTTTTCTGCTGTTATATCGGGAGGTGATAAAATGAAACAGCATGATTGAATATGGAAAAGGCTGGATAACTTTATAAGTATTGCTACTACTAATAGCCACCTTATGTTTAAGTGAAATCTTTTGCATGGGAGGATCTAAAAACTTCTCAATATGCATATAAGGATAATTTCACTTATTGAACTTTTCTGAGGAAACCTTGGTGCATAAAAAGAAGACCCCATTAGATGCACAGCAAGCCTGGCCCTTAGTGGAAATGCTAGTGTGACTCTGTAACCTGTACAGCAGGACCTACTTTGTGATGGAGAGATAATATTGTGTGATCTTCCCCAGACAGTAAGCCACTATGGTCGTTCTAGGAGTTGTCATCAAAAGGTACTTTGTTCTCCTTCTTATTCCCTGAGTATAGGTAGAGGCTTAAGGCCACAGTCTTGTCCTTGTATTTCATGTTCTCAATTTTTCTAAAGCTACATAGAAATATTTTATTATCTATACAATATTCATTTACTTCCATCTTCTGTGCATTCAGTTTCAACACATCGTCCCATAGGTACTTTTGCAATACTGGACTAGGTGATATTTTAATGCACTCTCATTTCCATTTAAAATTCTACTGGAAAAGTGTGAAATATCCTTTTTCGTATGTGTGTGAATAGAGCCTTTAATGCTCAAGTTTAAATGAATGGTGTATTTTTTGGCTAGGTGTCAAAGACTTAACAGAACTTGTACTATAGTCTTCTCACAGGAAAAAACAAATAGTTTCACACTGAGGTATTTGGGAACAGGTGTGCCGAACAATTACAGAATGTTACAGCTCTTGGAGGCAGCTCTCCAAGAAATTAAGGTCTAAAAATGTATGGTAACACTATCGCATTGATAAAATATCTAGTACTGAATCCCACTGGACAGAAGAAAAACTGACTGGAGCACAAGAAGAAGATGTGATCACTATTATGTCAGGGCATGAAGCAGCTAGAGTTGTTGCCAACAGGTCTGGAAGGAAAACAATAGAAAAGCTTCACTTGGGATGTGGTTTGGAACAAGAGATCAACACTGTCCACTCCCACTCTCACAGCCACCACCCTGCCTTGCGCAGCAAAACACTCTCCTGGCCATACTCAGCAAAGTGCCTGATGGAGCCGTCTCTGCTTATTTAGCACGCAGCTACACGGCTCTACAAAACTGAACAGCAACCTTTTTTGTTGATGTTCCTCCTCTTTGCTAAAGCAACATTTCCACATTTCTGTTTCACCATGTATCCATCTCATTTCGAATCTCTGCTGAAAAAACAATCTTTCCAAGCTTCTCTTCCTTGGTTATGATGCAAGTCTGTCAAACTCTTTCATAAAAGTTTTAAAGCCAAGGTTTCCCTTCTGCCACCCGATTTCTAACAAACATCCAGAAACAATATTAAGCATTTCAAAGTTGTTACAAATACACAAAAAGGAATCCAACCTTCAGTCCACCCCCCTGAAATGTTCTCCTGCTCTTACAAAAATGATTTGTGTCCCCAGGCACATCTGCATAGCAAATCTTTACCACGATCTCTTAACTTACTTTGCACTTTCCTGCTTTGAGATAAATATTCTCAAAAATTAGAAGTGGTCTTGTCCATCATGTCTGATTTATCTGCTACTTCAAGACAAGGTGACCCCGCCTTTTCACCCCCAAATCCACCAGCTTACATGTGCAGCGCTTCCATGTGGTGTAGAGGGGAATTCCTCCCTGACTCCCTCTGCATTCAGGTTATGGCCCTATCATTATTTTAGCATGTGTAGCTACACATTTTATTACTGGTCACAAAATTATTCCTCTCTGTTTTCAAATCCAGCCATACTGTTTGACTCTGTGACCTCCTGTGGCAGCAGATCCCAGAGACAATTCTCTGCCTTTGCCAAGACTGTAACAGAATGTTTAATGTCGAAGGATGAAAACACATTATCCCATCTTTGATGTTTAAAGAGAGGGGAGAGACCTCAAGACCTTTCTGCATATTATACAGTGTAACACATTTGTATGCTCTCTGCAGAGCCGACATGTCTTATTCAAGGTCAGCTCTGCTCCACACTCTAGTCCAGCAACCTCCCTCCCTAAGTTTTCATATTTCAGTTACAAACTGAAAATTGTGAAGCCAAGGCTAAAGCAAATGAGCAGACAAACGGTCAATAGAAAAAAAAATCCTAATGCTTCGTACTGCTGTTGTGTTTCTCTGAAAAGATTAACTCAACAGCAGCCCATATTCATGGACCTCAAAGCCTGTCTGTAAAAGTGCCGCCAATGCCTTCAGCCCCAGTACCAACAGAGATCTGAAATGCTCCCACGCTCACAGGAGATGGGGCAAGAAGTAATTTTACTGGTATTACTGCAGAGACAATGGTGCAAGTTTGTTATATATATCAGGAGCATTAGGCTTACAGAATTTGAGGTATAGAAAAGAATTGATTTGACCCACAGTCACAGAGCTATTTAGCAGTATAGTAAGGAAAACAGCATACATCTCCTGGCTTGCAGTCCTCTCCTCTCTAGTTGCTGGGCAGTACCGCTACTGTTCCCATAATAATTATACTATGTGCTTAACAAATTGTGTGAAAGCTAGTGAATGGCAATTTAGTCTAAAGATGCTCTCCAGGCCCCAAACAGCCCTTCTTTTTCTGCAAGGCTTATCCTTTACAAACTAAGACTGGATCATCAGCCACTTGAAACGCCTAAGAGGCAGAAAAAATAAACACCAAGTCAGACTCCAGGTCTCTTTATGATCCTCTTTGGGCTTGTCAAGGGACAGATGTTCCCACTCAAGTTTGGTGAGACTTCCTGATCTTATTATGGCTTCCAATGGGGCAAAAGTCTTCCTAATTATTATTTCATATTATGAATTCTGACCACATGTCATCTAAGGAAAAGTATATTTTTCGTAAGAAAACTATCCTTTATTTTCAAAAGAAACCAAAAAATAAAACCACTGTCATTCTGTTTTGTCCTAAACAAAATGCTGTAGACATTATTTCCTTAAAAAACAACTAAATAAAATAAATGTAGGTCTCCATCAAATGATATCTACTCTGTCTGGCACTTCCCCAGTTTATCAATGCTGTTTCATGGTTTCTTTCTCAAAATCAGAGTGTACTGAAATCAGTTTTGCACCCCAAACCTCAGTTAATGAAGTTCAGTGATGGAGACCTCTGTCCTCTACAGAGCAGACTGTTCCCCCCACCTCAATCCTCTTTGCTGCTTATTCCTCCTCAGAGTGCAAAAATGGTCACCAGACTTCTGGTTTTGCTTGAGGAAAGCTTGTGTTATGAAGCAGTGTGGCTTCCCAGGCACGTATGAATGCCTGGCTTGGACTTGAGAGGTCGCAGGTTCTGTTTCTACCTCTGCTGTTGCAGTTTCCCCTTTGGTACAATACTAATGACCTGCTTTGTGAAGTGGTTAGAGATTGGTGTTGAAAAGCCAATTTCACAGAGGTATTATTTAATGGAATATGATAATTTAGGATCTGCCATTCTGTCCGACCTCACATTCAGCTGGAAAAGTGCATGCTGGGCTTAGCTTGCCTACTGATTTTGTTGCTCATATTGGAGCGGTGGAGACAATGGAAACTCAGTACCAATCTTAATGATAAAACGTATGCTTCCACTTCATAATATTGCATTACATATATATACACACACAAATATACACTCACACACACAAACTCTGTTGCATCAGTTCTTTAGTATTCCTTGTTGTATGTAAATGTAAGTCATTATAATCCCCATACAAAATTAATTACAGTCAAAATTTGCCATATTCATATTTTCAGAGGGTTACCAGATATTCTTTTAATTTGGCTCTACTGTCTTGTCAAAATAAAAGCTCTTTGCCTAACATTTATGAGGCCTCTAAGCTTAATTGCATTCATCTTTATCAGGTCTTGAAACTGGCTGATATATTTAAATGAGCTAAAATAAAAAGGTTTGAGGCAACTGAAGTCTCTTCAATAAACTGAAGAAAAATTTACTAAAGACTATGGAAGCAGTAGTGACCAAAGCTGTAAAGAAGAAAGATTTTAAAACTAGTAAGTTGCCAAGTGGATCCTTTTCTTAATTAGTCTTCCTTTCAAAGAATTAGTGAGTAAAGGCTTAAAGAAGATGAAGTGAAATTTGAATGCTACCCACAGTCTATAAATAAGACTTAAATTAGTTTTTCATTTGGCCCATGATAATTCTATTATATGTCCTGCCATATTCTAATTTCTTTGTCTCGCCTTCCTACAGTCCTTCACCACCAAGAGATGTGACTTTGAGTACTGGAGGAAACTTTGAATATTTTTCAGCCTATAAAAACAGCTGAGACACTTTGGTACTCTTCTCCACTTGGGGTGTTTTTTCATTTTCATTGTTAAACGTTGTAAATATTTTAGGGTTTACACTTGGAAATGGTAATCAGAGGTGGTAGGTTCAGCTCTTAGCTCTGTCACAGACATCCTTGGCAGCCTCAGGAGGTAGTGGCAAGGGACCACGTTGAGTAGAGGCGGCTATTCTCCCTACAGTCCACCCTCTCTGAAGCAGGCACCGTCAAGCTGTGGTTTGTGGAACCCTCAGGGTCAGAGGGTCTATGACAGTTAATGAAGAAAGACAAATATACTGTCAGGTTGTACCAAAAGCAGCACCATAACTGCAAAATCCTGAAGGACTCTGAATAGAACCAGGTAGTCTGTAGGTCAGTGAAAAGACTCTTGCCCAGCAGAAAAATGTCCTCTTGTTGAATAGCCTTCTACGCCTGAAAATAGTCTTAATTTTTCTAGGACTGAATTCCCAGTCAGTAATGTGATGGGGTAGTGGGAATACTGGGAATGTTTCCCACCCTGCCTTCCCTTATAAAACCATAAACTCATAGATTCTGTTTCTACAGAGTTTCTTCTGTTTCTACAGAGTTTCTTCTGTCTCTGCAGGCAATGTTGCTCTTTTATCTGCTGTTATGAGTAGTATTGAAGCAGTGATCATTACTGAGCTCCCTCTCCATTCAGGCTCATCTCTCCAAAGCTTGATCCATGGGTTTGAGTGCAGAGAGCAGCTCTGGTGCACACCACGCATGGGAAATCTGGTCTCAGGCTGTGACAAGATGTGACAATTTAGGATAAATGCAAAACTTTGAGATCCTCAGAGCCCCTCCCTTCATTGTCGCAGACTTTTCACTCAAGTGAATCCTGGACTGGAGCAGAGTTGGACCTAAAGGGTTGAAATTTATGAGTCTTCATTAAAACACTCTTTGGAGGCCAGGAGCTAACATCTGCTTTATCTCAGAGCTTCTTATTGCTATTGCCTGCCACACGGTGTGGTTAATAGTTATGCCTGTGAAATTTATTCGATGCCATAGAAACAGGTGATGTAAAAAATAGATTTCATTTAGATCTGTGACAAATTCACAGAAAAGCTGAGTTTCTCCAATGGCTGGAATGAGGAGATGCAAACTATGGCAGCTCTAGGCAGATTCTTATTTTGACAGAAGCAGTGACTCACTGTGTGACCATGGACAAGTCATTCAATTTTCTTATGCTTTAGTCAACAAAACTATAAAATTATTAAAAGACAAAAAAACAAAAAGTCCCCAGATTTTACTGAAAAACAAATCCTTCCTCTGAGCTCAGTTGGTGAAAAAATGACAAAAACAACAAGAAACATGGGTGTAACCCACAGCTTTGCCAAATATACCACAAAAATATGGAGAAGGTACAGAGGAAGAGAAGGCAGGGAGAAAAAAAAAGATCAGCAAGAAGACTGAAATGCCCCAAAGCACATGAAATCATATGAACAGAAACAACTTCAACAAAATACGGTATAGATGCCCACAGGGTGGTGAGTAGGAGGGTGTATTCTAAAGAAAAATAGCAATCAAATGATCTAATGCTCTTTTCATCACAACCAGCCTTTAAAACTAGATAGTGATTGTCTCACCCTTTCATGGAGTACAGTATGACAACTATTTAAAAGTGCCCGAAAACAACACCATATAGCCTTTAGCACAGTTAATGAAGGATGGTTCAATACTAACTGTAGGGAGAAACATGGACACCCAAAGGGCACCATTGCCTACCAGTGGTGGTCTCCTGTTTCAGTCTGCTCACTGACACCTGCTTTGCCAGGGCCACAGGCAGAAAGCAGGGGGGGTTAGCATCACTCACATGGTGCGAGTCCTGAAGGAACTGCACCGCCTGGCAGGGGGACTAAGGGCCACCTTACACGCTGTTTGGAGTCCTGTGTGCATGCAAGAGAGACACCATGCTGCATGGGTGCAATAGGTTTGACGCACAGTACAAAAACCCCACTGCATGCTGGCATCTGGCTTTCTCAGCCATTGTTATAGCTGGGGTCTCCGGTCTTTTGGCCCTGGTTGCCACACTGTATCCTTGGTTCTTGTCTGGGGTGAGAGAATGTGAAAAAAGAGTGACACCTCCTGAGACATCAGCATTATTTCTAGGACTTATTCCATGCTGCCTGGCCGTGTCTGGTTTAGTTTTCTGCACAGAACGAGGTTGCAGCAGAAGGTGCTGTTGCGTTAGATTGCCCCTTGGAAAGAAAGCAGGGTGATGCTTTAGCCCTGGCTGCTGCAGCCAAGTGACTGTAATGAACATGAAACACAGAGGAAAACAATGAACAGCGGAAAAGTCAAAGTTAGGCCTGCAGCAGAAGAGAGGCTACAAAGGTATCTTCAAAGGGTTTTCTGGAGGAAAAAAAAAAAAGGAGCAGACAACATACATATTAATGAACCAGAAACAATATTGAAAAACAACCTATTATCCTTACCTAGATCAAAAGAACATGAAGATTAACACCTCAGACATCAGATCTCTGCAACAGGAGAGTGGGCTTAGCAACAAGTCTGCTTCCCCTGTCTGTCTTTGGTTTTGTGACTAGGAGCAGGCAAAGAGGGGGCAGGTTCATTGTGAGGAACTGTGGAAGTGGGCCTACAAGCCCAGCAGCTGCACAGTGGAAGTTTTTTTTTTAAAAAAATGCATTAAAACTGAGTAAAGACTCAGTAAAATCTGGATAAGCATGGGAAGAAAGTGAAGATGAAAATTAGATAGGCTACAAGGCAAAGACAAGATTTACTGTCTTGCCTTGCTTGAGGGGAGTGCTGGAGCACCGAGGGAAAGATGTGGCATTATTTGCACACTCCTCACTGAACTGCCGAAAGGCTTCCCAGTGGCCTTCAATCTCCTCTTCCCTCCTCCCATCCCAGAGCCCTTTTCTCCTACAAGCCCGTGAGGCTCCCTGGCTTTCCAAGAGAAAGATAGTCCTACAGTGTTCATCCTTGCAAAGGCATTTTCATCTGAAAATCAGAGACATTCTCTGCTGGAGATTGTATCCACTTGCAATGAGAATGGCTCAATGATCTGACAAGTCTATTCCATATTTGGCAAAATAGCAAACTGATCAAATTTGATTTTCTCTTAATAATTTTCCACAGCACAAACTGATATTTAAGGATTCCTGCCTGGTGCATGAAACCACATCTACATGGTAAGGACATTTACAATAATGAAATTAAAGGTACACCAGAAGTGGTTACAGTGAAGGAAAGGTATGTCTAATGATGACAATGGGGAGAGACACATTCTCTATCAGAGACTTCGTAACAAAAATTCCTCTTTCTACTCACCTGCCTTCTATTACCAGCTCACAATTGCTAGAGACATTGAATTTCAGACCAGTTTCTGATTTTTTGCATTCATGTTCATACATGCACTGATGATGAAAAAGGGACAAAATAAAAAGTCAGAATCCAGCACATTTTTCAAAGCTACTTGGTGCTTCAGAAATTATGCAATCCAAAAAGAGAAAACAAAAATACTTAGTTTTGCTACAAATGCGACTGAAAAAAATTTTAGCCTTCCTGAGATCAATAGAAGTTTTGCTGCTGACTGTAAAGGATTTGCACTTGATTTCGTATGCAGGATTCATTACATAAGAGGTACTTATGCTGGTTTTACTACAGATATTTTCCTGATTCTAGCATTTTAAAAATTATCCAGATTTTCCCCAGCTATGATAGGACAAGAGTCACTGGACACAAGGTAGAACATAGAAAATTCCAGTCAGATTTAAGGCAAAGCTTTTTCAAGATGAAAGTGATCGGCCACTGGAGCAACTGGCCAGAGAGGTTGTGGGATCTCCATCCTCTGAGATATTAAAAATTCTGTTGCGCACACACCTGAGAAACCTGCTGTAAACACAAGTCCTTTGAGCAGGACATTGGACTAGATGGTCTCTGGAAGTCTCTTCCAATCTAAACCGCTCTATGAATCTGCGTACAGGGAGCCCAGTAACTTGCTGCATAACTGCACTGTGTGGGTTGGATCTCTGTCCCTGCTAGTCTTCAGACACTACAGAAAAGAGTGCTAAATACTAAAAATAAAGCCAGATTTCATGAATATTGGAATTACAACCATTTGCAGGAAGATGTAGACTTTCGTCAAAAATACTGTTTTGCATAGTAAAAATGCTGTTGCTAAAAGACTGATCATTTAACTAGTCCCTCGTGTTTTACTGAAAGTTTGCAAGGGTGGTTTGAAACCCACTTCAAACTTTTCTTTCTACATAACAGTAAGATCATAGAAAGCTTTCATTTACCATCAAGAAAGCAGGCTAAGTTCTGGGTTGATTTATACCTTCTGCAACTTCAGTAGCAATGAAATTTCACAAACAGTGAGGTAGGATAGGACCTGTTGCAGTGCTCTATGAACTTATAAAGCTTCTTCCTCTTCAGACTTAGTGGGAATTTTTGCATGAACAGACCGATGCCTGACATTTCTAATGCTTCTTGGTTAGGCCGGATTTGAAATACCAAAAACATTTTTGTGGTATTTTTGCATTCCTATTTCCAATTATTCCCCTCTCCAAATTTTCTTACCTTCTCTTTCCATATATTCTCCCTCTGCTTCACTCCTAAGAAAAAGAAGGTAAGAACGAAAGATATAGAAACTTGCATTTCTTTGTGGGTGGGAGGAATTAGCAAGCCAGTTTAAAAAAAATGCTGCAATCAGGACTGTTCTAGTTTTATACACATAATCTGCAAATCCTGTTTTCCTGTCTTTCCTGTAGCAGTAAGTACGTTTCAGATGCCTACTGAAAGCCACTCAAACCGCTCAAGTTTTTATGGGTTAACCCAGCATAAATTACTATTTATTCAATTATGATTAATGCCAAGCAAAAATATATAGCAACTGCTTAACTGTATGATGGAAAATAATGAATAAAAGGTTTAAGCAGATGAGTCACAACAGATCATTGTTTCCTAAAGTCTGAGACATATCCCCTTGTGGGGTATGAAGAGCTAACAATGGGTCACAGCAGACGAATACATTAAAATGGGTGTGTATTTAACAACATGTGGCAATTTATCAGGAGAAGCAAAATTATTTTTCTCTTAATGCAGCAGGGCCTAGTTTTCAAAAGTTTGGGAAATAATCTGGTACATCATGGTCTGAGGCAGCATGTTCCTACCAGCTCATGGTACAGAGAGGCTGTTTTTGTAAGAGTTTCAGGCAATTCTTGTATGTAATAGAGGAGGATCCCATGATCACTGAATAATAGGACAAAAACATGACCACACTCATCTGATCCAATATGCAGTTATTTTCTGAGATACCTGTGAACTGCTACCAAAAATAGAAAAATATGTTTAAAAGGTAGATGGTAGGGATGAATTCTTAACATACTAAATTGAATGGAAATTCTTCCTGGACTTCAGTGCATCCATCACTCAAGCAGTGCAGCTCACTGAAAAAGTCCAACTGCAATTCCTCTGTCTCTTTGGTTGTAGTTTCACAATGGGCCCAGAGTTTGAATGAGCCAACCATTACTGCTCGTGCGTGAAACTCAACAGCTCTAAAATTCCTCCTTAAAGGCTGCATTCAAACAGGAGCTTAGACCCACTAGGGAAGGACTGTTACTATCCTGTCCTTCTGGCAGGTGGCATTACTCTCCAATGCAAGTTATATTTCTGTATAAAATATGATGCATCCTCCTAACATCAGTCAGGAGTCAAAGTTTTCAGTTGTCTCCTTAGGATGGATTTTCAAGACCATCCATCCAGAAACGAACAAAAAAAGTTGTCCGATTTTCAACAAAGCCAAGAAAACAGGACAAAGTTTTCTCACAAATAAGGCCACAAGTCTCACAAGAAAACTGTTGGGGCAAAAGGGTTCTGAAAATGTGGCTCCACTTGTGGGCATCAATACTAGACAGTCTGGCACTCTAGTGTATTAAGAATATTGCGTCTTTTGTCTCTCTGATCTGTTGGCCTCCTGTCTCACTAGCAAGTATCATGGTCTTGAACTTTAAGGAATTAAAGTTAACATTTGCTTACACATACGAAGTTTTGTGTCGGGTATGTGTAGGCAGTTACACATGACACATGCTTCATTCCTCCTACTACCACAAAAAGAGATGCCTCTATTCTTTATTGTTATCCTGACCTGAATGTAATTTTCAAAGCTCCTAAGCTGTTTGCGGTCTAGGAAATGTAAAGGTCAAATTGTGTTGGTCATTTATTTCTAAAGAGAAATACTCATCAATTCATAGCAGAATTTGATCTAACATAACAGTTCTCAAAATATGTTCCATTGGCTGTTCCAGAGACTGTCTGGGGATCTGCCATGTGGTCCATGTTTTGTTTTTTTTCCTTCCAGCTATGAAATGCTTTACCAAAATTTAACATTCAGTTAAAAAATAGAGACACATAATTTAGGTCAGGGACTTGACTGAGATTAAGAAGACTTGAGTTTTGTTCTTCGCTGCACAACTGACCTCTTGTGTGGTTTAGGACAGCCACCTCCTCTTTGTCTAGCTTATTTCGCTCTGCTTACCTTGTTACATTTTGCTTAGTTGAATAAAGAACCTTCAATGACTAAATCATGCCTGACCAACTCAATTGCTTTCTGTGATAAAATGACTGCATCTGTGGAAAAGTAGAGAGGAGTAGATGCCATTTACCTCGACTTTAGCAAAGCTTTAAGCACTGTCACCTACAGTACACTTGTACCCAAGTTGAAATCTCACTGCCCAGATGGATGGACAACTAGCTGAGAAAAAAAAACTGGCTAGATGTTCAGGCTCAGAGACTTACGGTTAATGGGTCACACTCTATTTGGGCACCTGCAATGGGACCTGGACTGTTTAATATCTTTATGAATGACCTGGAGGAGGTGTTGGGTTGCATTCCTGTCAAGTTTGCAGATAGCAAAATTTTGGGGATCACTCAGTACACTTGAGGGCAGTAGCTGTCATCCAGAGGGACTCAGACAGGCCAGAGGAAGGGGCCAAAAGAAACTCCATGAAATTCAGCAGGGCCAAATGCAGAGCCCTGCCACTGGGAAGGAAGAGCCCGACAATGACACTGACAAAGTAGCAGGAGTTCAGGAGAGGGCCAATACAACAGTCAGGGGCTGGAGCATCTGCCCTGTAGGGAGAGGCAGAGGGAGCTGGGCTGGTTCAGCCTGGGGAAGAGATGGCTTCAAGGGTCCTAACGGCAGCCTGCCTGTACCTATAGGGAGGTGATTGAAAAGACAGAGCCAGGGTCTTCAGTGGTGCATGGTGGGAGGATTAGAGGCAAGAAACTTTCGTTGAAGAAAGAGAGATTAAGACTGGATATAAGGAAAAACTTCTTCCCCATGAAAGCAGCACCCCCTGGGACTGCCCAAGAGGCTGTGCAGTCTCCATCCTCGGGGGTTTTCAAAATCCAGCTGGATAAAGATCTGAGCAGCCTGGGCTGAGCTCAGAGCTGACTCTGCTTTGAGCAGGCAGTTGGACTAGAGAGCTCCAGAGGTCACTTCCAAACTGAATTACTCTGTGATTGCACAAGGTCCAGTGAGTACCAAACTAGATCCTTATTCAAAGATCAGAGTGCACTGTCTGTGCACTCTTGCCTTTCCTAGACCTCCTGTGTTCCTCCCTCTGACTCCAGGAAAGTAACATTGGTGTACATCCCAGGTTAAGTGGACTGACAGTGCAGATGCCAGGTACCTGCAAACTATGTCTCATTCAGCTCGTTTCATTGCACACACATTGAATATGTGAGCAGGTCACAAACAGTAGGTACAACACACCTAAGAACTCACCCTCCCTGGCCAGAGAGACCTTGGTCTCCCAAATACGCCTGTGCCCTCATCATCTCTCTACAGGATATGCAGGGAAGTGGCTCTAGACCCTTTTGGAGAGAGCTGTTCCATGTTATTATGAGGCTGAAGTATTACAAGGTGCTTAAATAATCACTGTGGCAAAGAGCAAGTGACAGCTACAGAGAAAAAGGCTTTTCAGCCTGGTGGCTGAGGCAGCTGTGTTCAGCATCCTGCTCCACGCAGTCCCCAAGACAAAAAGGAAGAGTCGAGCGCACAGAGCATGGAGCACCCCTGCTTTCACAAGAGCTGGTGGCCACCTGGAGCAGGAGTGCTCACAGGATTTGGAGGTTCACATTAGGTTTGGAAGGAAACTTACCTTCTGCCTACTGTGTTGCAGGCACAAAGATACCTGGGGAAGGGCCTTTTGCCTCTGCAAAAGCCTGTACTTTCTGTCCTTGGACTAAGGTCACATAATGAGCCGGGAGGGTTACTTTTCAAATAATAGTCATGTATATATGTAATATTCCCCATACCAGCTGCTAGGTAAAAAGCACTGACACCTCTGAAAACCTGGCAAATCCCGGCCCTTTATTTCCTTCACTTTTCTTCCTCATGCTTCAAAATGAACATTTTTGTTTTGGATGAAATGGAATGTATGTTTGCATTTTACACTAAATAAATGTTTTCAGATTTCCATTTTGGCAAGAAAAACAAAAAATGAAGTTCCATTTGGTTTGACTCTAACTTATTTTTTCTCCCTCTTTTTTAGGTTCGGCACTCTAGTTGAAAAAAACCCAATTATTCTCACAGCCTTAGTCACACGTTTTCCAGGCAGTGCCTGAAATGTTTCCTTTCAACTCTTTGCAAGCATTTTATAGGTTGTCATTTCGCTGCTGCTTCAAGAACAAGAGACTGCAATTCTTCCAACTGAACAGTTTCGATGACTTTCCTGACTGATGCAAATGTGTTACACTGTTGACAAATACTAATCAAGAGAGTTGACTTGGCTATTGCTGTTTGCTGTAACTGGTATTTCCCCTGAAAATTCTCCTCCCACCCAACAAATGGAGCATTCTGTTTTATCAAGTTAGTTTTTAGTATTTTTTGTACGCCTTATCTTTTATCTAGACAAATAAGAACTAATCAATTTTCAAGAACTGTAATTTGCCACTTAAATGGTTGTAAAAGATTCCCTGTCGAGAGGCCAGGCACTGAATGTATGTGGAGGCCAGGATACATCCCACCTTTAAAACTGGTTCTTTTAGTCCACACTGAAACACATGGCCAGGGTAATATGGACTTTTTGGCTATATTTCTACATATCTTAATTTCAGCTATTTGCAGTTTGGTTTGAGAAGAAACAGGGAATGCAGTCGATGCCCCAAACCTGTCAGTGTTTAAGACTCATCTGGACAATACCCTTAATATGCTTTAATTTGGTTAGTCCTGAATTGGTCAGACAGTCGGACTAGGTGATCGTTGTAGATCCCTTCCAACTTAAATAGTCTATTCTATTTAATTCCGTAAGTGTTGCCAATACCTATACCACACAAACACTGGTGTGGTTCCTGGCCCAAGGAACTTGCAATCTAAATTAACACACGACAAAACATGTGAAGAGATGCAGTGGATTACAGAAGCCAAAGTCTCAAGCCATACAAAATGCAAAGGTCAAAATCCTGCTGTGGAAAATGTAGGCAAGTATCCATGCCTATGGTCCCAAGTCTTGAAACAGCTCCTTAAAATATATGAAAATATACACACACATTAATAGGAGGGTAACAGTAGCAGTTTTGTCACTGTAGGTTAGCTGCCAGAATGGGTGCTAACAGGCTTCAGGAGGGAGTAAATCTGGTGTATCCTAACTCTGACAACATCTTCAAAAATGGTTCTCAACCTCATCAAAATTACTACAAGGAAAAAAAAAAACCACAAGTAAATTACTTTTCAGAACTACTAATCCACATGGATTAACAGCCATAACTCAATTTCAGAGAGATAACTGGATTTTCATAACACATGCACATACACAAAAACCAGACACCAAGATATTGGGGCTCAGTTAAATATTTAAATAAGATCAAAATAAAATTAAAATAGTTTTTGTATTTCATATTTGTATTTTTAATTGACTAGAAAACGGAAAGAAGATATCGAAATACTGTGTTAATATCTATGCTATCTCGACTGGCTATGCAAAGATTTGCTTCTGATTTTAAAGTTTCTCAGCACAAGAAGATGTAGATTTTCTTGGCAACAGCTGCTGTGTAAAATATTCTGAGATAGAATTTTTTATCATAATTAATAATAGATGAAAATTTCTGCGTTTTTGATGTTCTAAACTCTATGCTGTTTGATTTACGATGTCTTTATAGTTGTTTTTCTAGTAATTCTATGCCTCTTTCTGTTGGTATAAGGCTGGTCGTCTCTTTTATTTCCCTAGTGGAGTTGGTACAGTACTCTTTTCTTCCTTTTCTTGCCTTCTTTTTCTGTAAATATATTTCATAAAGTTCTCCTTTCTTCCTTAATGAGACCAGTCCCTATGTTCTGTAAGTTTGTTGCTGTGGAATTTTTTCTTCTTTTTCTTTTTCTTCTTCTTAACTCTGCACAGGGCAGTAATAAAAGCTTGGTGGAGGCTATTGCAGCTAGGAGTGTGTTCTGTGGATGCTCTTGTAGAGCTGGCTGTATTCTCTGTAATGAATGTTTTAAACTGGATGGTGACTGAAGAGGTGTAGTCTGGTTTGGGGATTGAGTTTTTTGGCTTGCATTGCAATTCTTTCATTTGGTGTTGGGGTTTTAGGTAAGTGCACCTTGCAAAACTTACTGGATAATGCTGCATGACTGGTGTTTTACAAGGAGTTCAATACAGGTGCTTATAGGCTATTATTACTGCGTTGGCACTCCCAGTTCTTGTGACAGTAGAGGACTATATGTCATAGCAGGGATGCTAGTGACAGCTGAAGTTAAAGCTGCCAAAGACTTTCCAATGGAACCCCTTGTTTTCCGTCATTCATAACATTTTTTCAGTATTACACCTGCAGAGTGCACATTTTCCAGGAAGTATTTATAGCTCAAAGGGAAGTTTTTTGGGTAAGCTTGACCGGTGTCGACATATGAAAATTTAAAAAAAAAACCAACCAAACAAAACAAAACAAATCCAAACCAGCCAAAGTCACCTTCTGTCATGAAATCAAAAAGATCCTTTATTGACCCAGCCATTTGTCAGGTTGCAAAACAGCCTGAAACATGTCAGGGACACCCTGCACGGAAGAAAGCAGCTCCAGGGAAAGCTGTTGGATACTTAACAGGGTTGGGAGGCTCCGACTTACTGCAAACCGTAAAGGCCAAGAACTAGCACCAAAACCAGGCATAGATAAGCTGTTCCTCAGCCTGCTGGGGACAGGCTGGGCAGAGTGGGTATCTATAAATGTACCAAATTCTTATTTATAAATAAACAAACAAAAAACCTTCAAATCAGTTCCAAACAAAAATAATAAATACCCTGTTCAGCTCTTTGTCAGCATTATTGCAACGAGAAATCTGGTAAAATTTCACCAGAGAAGCAACTACTGCAATTACAAGGCAGCAGTAAGAAATCCCGTCTGTTCTCCCTTACTGCCTGCGCTTCCCTGCTTCAGCGCTGTGCAAGCCTAAAAGGCCACTTCTACCCTTACTCCGTAATACCCTTTAAGTAGCATTTGTGCATCATGACTGTCAATTACCTCATAAACATCTGCAGCAGCCTCATTGTTTAGATAGCTGGTTCTCAGTATATATCCTTACAGAAGAATAAGCTTTGCCTCTTATATCATTCAGCTTCTGTGGTTTGGGGTTTTTTTTCAGTAAGATCTATATATTTGCCTATACTGCAACATGCCATATGGGTGTACTCATGTGTGGCTTTTTCTACTGACTGCATTTTTATTTGTAACACTGCACTTTCCATAAAAGATTTTGGCAAAGGCATTGGAGAATCACAGTTTAAATATAATAATATTAATTTACCATCTTTTCTTCCCTTTTTTCTTTTGGAGTTATAACTTAACAAACACAGACACTAATTTCTTCTTCAATAACACCAGGAGATAATATTTTGGCATTCCTTAGTAAACTGGGCCTTGTAAAAACTATGCCTGGGTGGTCCATGATTATCCTTCTAGAACCAGGCTGTTCTCAGTCAGCATTGTTTTTTCTTTAATTAAAAAATGATCACTGAGAAATATGTGTCCTTTCAATCAATGCAATTTTAAATGCTGGTTAGGAAATAAGAGTTAGGCTTAGTACACAGTACTCACTTTCATTTTTAAACTATCATTATCATTATCATTGTCTTAGAAGCACAAATTTGACAAATCTTAGTATTGCATTAATACCTTGTATTTATGCAACATCTGTCATCTTGAGGGTTCCCTTCATATTACTCGGAGCCTGACCAGGCACAAACTCATCTCCAGGTCCAAATGAGCACTTCTTGAGTGGGTTCCTGCACATACATTAGCATTTTGCAACAAGATCTGTGCTAAATAAGAAGAAGGGCGGAAAGATGATGAAATCTGTCAAATGCATGTGGCAGACTGAAACATCAGTGACTGCATAGCGGCACATGCTGCTTAATAACAGTTAACTGTATTACAAGCGTTGTGGTTTGCAGCTGCAACTAAACGGGACTGACACTGGTATGTGGCCACACCTTCATAGCTAGGACCACACAAAACCTACCTAATCGAGGCAATTAAATACAGCAGACATGGATTTGGCCTCACCCTTTGTGGCAGGGAAAATACACGCATGCATCATACAAAATTACTTTGTCTGAATGTGGTGAGAGAAAATTAATTTCACATCTTACCACAGCCTCTGGTATTACAATAGCCTAATATTTCTAAGAGTAGTGCATTTGGCAAAACCTTATTCAAGTAGGCAGGAAAAGAAGATTTAAAAAATAGGTACTAAGCATTCTCTACTCTCACAGACCTGGTTCACTAATGCTAGAAATTTCCCCCCTTTTTCTTTTTTAGCTTATCAAAGGTCTGAGGACCAAACTGTGCCTTACTCTTCTTTACGCAGTTATGCTCAGCCTGCTGGAGAACGTGAACAGTACCGAGCCATAAAAATGGCCCTGCTTACCAAGGTCGGAAAGACCACAGAAGAAGCAGACCTTATATGTGAGCAATCCCAAAGATACCTCTTAATCTCATGGTGTAATAACAACAGCAGCAACAATAATAATAATAATAATGAATGATCACGTTTATAAAAATAAGAGAATAAGCAACAAAAATTGTATGTATCCTTATACCAGAAAATAGCAAAATTAACTCTATGAAATAATTGACTACTGCAGTTGATCACAAATTATAGCCACCTTGTGAAAGAAAATAGTTGTTTCTTAATAGTTCCAGAAATGGAAAACTTTCTGAATCTTAAGGTCTGAGTAAGTGGTGTACAAGCAGTGTACAGAGCCATAGTTGCACCAGGGGTATTTTAAAACTGAGAAGTGTGTTTAATACAGGTAAGTGCTTGAGGCATTGCAAAGGCTGACTAGTGGCTCACCAGTCCAAAAAACTTGAGAGCCACTGGCTTAGGAGAAGAACAAGGAGAAATACTTTACAGTTGAAACTACAGGAACATATGCAGAATAGTATTTCTTATGACAGATTCTAGTCAGGTTGGTAGGATGTCCAAGCACCCCATGATTTTTAATAACCATAAAAAGCCAGAAGTTCATTTTATGTTTTACTTGGAAATGTACCTTCTTGGCAGTTGCAGACCCATTGATATCATTTGTTCAGCAAAACATTTGCTTATTACTGATTCAGAAGGCAGGCCAAAGATTCACTTGGCAATTCTCTATGTCCATTATCCAACTTCAAGCTTCACTCAAAACCGCTCCATTTACGAGCTCAGACAAGATAATCACCTACAAAAGTATGACGGATGCCAGAAGAAGTCCAGAGGTGCTCACTTGGTCATAAATGTTTTGGACTTAATTTTTAATCAGAGTTAATACTATTCAGAGCATAATTCTAACAGTCCAACAGTTTATGGATAAAAATTGCAGAATTTATCAGTAAATGTGCAAGTTCCATTTGTTCTATTACTCCAACTGGGACCATTTTTCTATGAAACAGTTTTCTCTTATATGTCCCTTAACATAAGATTGGAAGGGACCTCTTGAGTCATCAAGGCCAGACAACCATCCAACTATCATAAGCAATCACATCACATCATCTGTTATACAAAGATTGACTGAACTGTATTTTACAAGCAGCTCCATTTTTATTCCCACTACATCTCTGGAGATACTGTTCAAAACCTCAATAATTTAATGTTTGAGGACTTTCTTTTGTCTTCTAACTTCCTTCAGTTTTTGTGACTGGTTAAATGCATTTAATCTTTTATTTTGGTACTGAGATTAACTACCTCTTCTCCCTCCCTGGCGTATGCCTTCCTGATATGTTTATGGATATTCTTTTGCTAGGTTAAAAAAGCCAGGTTGTTTCTAGTATTCTCTCAAAATATAGGTTCCTTGCTTCTCTCCTGGTGGCCCTTCTCTGAACATGCCTTTGCTTTGAGTTCCACTTTCTTGAATGTGGTTGATCTCATCTCTTCACAGTCTTTCAGGTGAGGTCTCATACATTGCAGTCACATTATTACGTCCTTATCTCCTTTGGGTTACTTGGCAAGAGCCCACTTGCTTATTCTCCTTGCTGCTCATACTGCACTGGGAATACCGACCTGCTCAGACTCTTGTGGCTGGTTTGCTGGAGTCTGAAGGTACAAGTAAACACTTACAAGGAACTGCGGGAAAACTTGACTGAGCTTCATTCATCTTTGCACTCTCCTGTCAGATTATAGTGACCCACTGCAAAGGTGTCCCAGGTAAAAGCATTAAGAATACTCCTCTACCTTTATGATAGTTTCTCTCAAGTTTAAAAACAAGCTGTACAATAACAGATAGTCAATGTTTCATGATGACTCCATTAGTTAAATATTTCGATACTGTAAGTACAGAAATGGTAGAAAGACTGCACAACAAAAATATGCAGTCCAAATAGCATCTACAAAGCTTTCCATCCTTCTTCCTTTTAAATACCAATGAAGAGGAGAACATAGCAGGAAGGAGTATATTCATTCAATCAGTTCAATCATTCTTGTGTTACTTCTGTGGTGCCCTTCATGCAGAATGATCACAAGGAACTTCACTTAAACTAAACTCAAACGCTTACGAAACTACAACAGAAGGAAAGGAGAATAAAACAAATTAGTCTCGTCAAGACTAAGGCTTAAAAATGCCAAGGGCCCTATTAACTATAAAAAGCTTACAGTGTCTCTGTGTGTACGCACTCACAAGCATGAGAGAGAAACGATATATGTCCATGAAAAAAAAGGAATTAGCAATCCATGCTGCTTCAGAGAGATTGTGCTCTTTATTTTTGATTCACAAAGGAAACTTTTAAGGAAAGTGACCCACATTCAAGAATTCCGAGACCTTCTTACGCTACCATCCAGATTGACATAGGTTACAAGGCTGGCCAGGAACAGCTAAAATCCCTCTCAGCAATTCAGTTACGATAGGGCGCATGGACATGTGTTTCAGCATGAATTTAGTGTGAGGCCTTATCCATCGGGGTAGAAACGCATGGCATGACGTTCCTCGTGCTCATAAATACTGGAAACATGCAAAGTGCAAATTAGTTGGAATTAACAGGATCAATATCTGTTACAACATCAGATTAAAAGCCTGCAACTACTGGTAATTTTATGGATCATACTGCATTAAAGTTTTGTTAATGTTTTGCTAGGGAAGTAGGGAAAATAATGGTAAAACTTCCCTGCATAAATGTATATTTGTATCTTAACAGAAAGCTAGGGGAGAAAAGGGAGAAGAAAAGGGAGGAAGCAACACAATCAGCTACTGAGAAGCAACCTCCTAAAAAACATGGAGGGCACAATCACACACAACCATTTCTCTCCTTGTCTACCCTAGCCACTGTGGGCTGTTCTCCCCATGCTGGAAACTAATAGATTAAAGAGCTTAAAAAGGCTCTTGTGGGAAAAGAGAGGTGCTCAGGGAAGGATGAGCTCTGGGGAGAGCAGAGTGGGAGGTGAGAGGAGGAAGGCAGCTTGGGGCTGAGGAGACCACGCTTGAAGAGATTTGGAGATGTCAGAGGCAAACACACTTGGGTGTAATAAGGGGGGAAAATACAATACTGTGATATTTCTATAATGATACAGTATTTAAGATAGCTGAACTAGGTAAGGCAGAAGACCAACAAGTCGTGGGACAAGAATTTTGTGGACCTGCAGAAAATACACCCACAATTTGCTAGTAAAACTTAGAGATTTCTGAGAAGACTTTTACATGAACGGCACATTTCCCACTCACACATAAAGATCCCACCCAAAAACGGAGGAAGAGATCATAAGCAATGACAAAATAAAATAGAAGCTTCCCTCAGCAGAAAAAAAAATTATGTCTAAATTTTAGTTGACATAAATCAGGCACACTATTAATGATAGCTAAGAAGGCTTCTGAGGCACGGTAATCCTGGAGCACGTCCCTACAAACACACAAGCCCAAATGATTGTTGCTGGCTGTTCCTGTGAAACAGCAACCCTGCACCGTCAGCCCGTGTGGACACAGCTACTGTGTACCATCAAAAAGAAAGCTGATTAAAGTACATCAAAGAAAATTAAGTATTTCTGCCAGGACTACTTTTATTATGAAATAAGACTGTGCATCTCTTAATAAAATTTAAAATAATAATTAAAAGAAACAAACAAACAAAAAATCTACTATGGAATAGCTTTTCAGCTTTAAAACTGTACCACTGCTTTTTCTCAGTAGGTTGACTCTGTAAAGCAGTCCTTACCGAGGTAAGATAACCTGAGGAAAAAAAAACTGCTTAAATTTAATTTAAAATGGCATCAGAAGGAATTTTGAAGATCTTCTCCATGTTGCAGAGTGGTGGTGGGGAAGTATTGTCTTTAAATGGCTTTTCCCTGGTCAAAAAAAGTATTTTTGTAGACTTTTAAAAAAACTTTACCTATAATAGTTCTTGAGTTTGCTAGTTCAAACAAATTTTAGAATTTACAGATTTAAAGAACAGGACAAATTTCTAATTAAAAAAAAAAATTACAATTAATTTTTTTTTAAGCTATTGAAAGAATGTATCCAGGGTTGCTGTTAGCTTAGAATGCTGAACAGTCTCTATGGTAATTTTCAGTGTTTCTTGTCACCAAAAAAATCATATTTTGAAAAAAAATAAAAGTCAAAACCAAAGTGTTTTGACAAAGACATTAACCAGATTACATCCCGACAGCTAATTAACAACACAAGTAATAAATGCTTAACAGAGGCAAGCTGGTTACACAAAAATGTAAAATAGCTTAACATGAATTGGTACATTTTAGGATTATCGGTGAAAACTAGACTGACTGTCTGAATAATATAGGCCATGTAATTTCATTTAGTGATTCTTGAATCAAAGTATAGAAGGTACAAATGAAGTCGAACATGTATCTATGTAAACGTATAGATACATTTATAAAGATGCCCATCCAGATTTAAAGCCTTTAATTAAAAGAAAAGTTACAGCACCTGTTGCCTCATCATTTCAGCACTCACGAAGTAGAATTTACACTTCATGAAGAACAGGCATAGAAGAGACAGTTCTTTTAGAAGAACCAAAATTTACATGAAATCATACTTTAATTAATTAGAAGCCCTTGTCATAAATCTGGAGGGGAAATCATCATGATAATTCACCAAAAAAAAAAAAAAAATTCAAAGCAGTGCATTACTCTTACTTGTATTTGTCAATCAGGAAAGATACTCTGCACAAACTGCCAGTGGTAGAAAACCACTGCTAAAACATCTTGGCTACATCAGATTCTCATTATAGAAGGTTGAAACATTTTTTGAACACAAGGTTTCTGCTTCCATCGCACCAAATAAAAATTTTCTCAAAACATATTGCTTCATAGTTATTAAAAATAAATCATAAAATGTACTACTTTCTCATATTACAGATATACACATGATAATAGTTTGTTCTCTGTTGCATCCAAATCTTCAGGCTCAATGACATAATCTTTTAGCAGGGTGTCTACTAGTTCTTAAATGGAAGACATAGTGTACTTTTTTTCAGCTGTAGTTACATTTCACAAGAAGTGCCCAACTATTTTGAACTAAGACATTGTTTGGAAACATATTCCACCCTTTTATTGACATGTGATTGCCAGTTAAAGCCACGAGTATAACTATTATAGAATACGAAAAAAAGCGCACATCTTCACAAAGATTTTCCAAATGCAAGTGTCCCCCTCCCCATACTTATAACTGGTTGAAAATCAGAAACTCTAAGTTTTCCCAAACTTCATTTATTTAAAAAAAAAAGGTTACACCCAGGACCAAGTCCAACAGTGAAATCAGCCATGTAAACAGGATGGAAAAATCAGTTATTCTCACATATGGAGAGTTATAAAAGGTATGTGACATATGGAATCTGTATTTCAGTTAGGTCACAGTTTCACTGTAACACTTTCTTTTACTCTTTTAACCTACTAGGAAAATGGTTTTCAGTCAAGGAGACAGAGAAGAAAAAGAAAACCTATTGACTGTTGAATATGAAGCCCTCTCAGGGAAGGATGTTTGTACCCAAGAAAGACGTG
Source organism: Cariama cristata (assembly GCF_000690535.1). Taxonomy (NCBI): domain Eukaryota; kingdom Metazoa; phylum Chordata; class Aves; order Cariamiformes; family Cariamidae; genus Cariama; species Cariama cristata. Next base: position 27,319 of record NW_009628166.1, read on the forward strand.
TTAAATAACAAATATGTAACCTGCATGGAGGATACGTTAGATAACGGTGTAATGTGCTTGGAATAAAAAGCAAACAAATAAAATCTTAGAAAAATTAATCTTTGTTTACTGTACTATGAGAAACTCCATGTTGTTTAATATTCTTTATATTCATCAGAGTAGGAAAATATGAAAACTAAAATTCTTGTGGGATGGGAAAACTGTTTCCTGCCCATCTCTGACCTCTCAGTGTAAAACTGCTAAGCGCTTTGGTTTACAGTACAAATATTTCTGGATATGGTATCCATCTGTTATGTATTAGTGAAATGTTTCTGATATTCAGCATTCTTTTAAACAGCACTATTACAATTTCATCGAGAAAGGTTAATAGCTAAGTAATAGTCTGACAGGTTTACAGTGGATGGTATTTCTGGAAAGAGTATTTGCTGTTTAGCATTTCTCAAGCAGAGCTGTTAAAAATTCAACCAAAGAGTTTTCGAAACTTCAGGATGATGTATCATATGTGGGGTGATTACACACACTATTACTCTTTAAATGTTTTTTCAAGGAAATTTGACTATTTTTAACACATAACTAAAGGCTTTAAATGGTATGCTTGAGTTCATCATGGTTATCCATAAAGATAACTTGGTATCAGTTTTTGAAGTGTTCCTTGTCTTGGCTACATCTTGATTGCAGGTCTTTATTTGCTCAGTAAATTTTATAGGTATAACCTCCTTACAGTAATGGAAGAGATGCTGTAATCCTAAAAAGTCAAAGAATACACAGAACAAGAAAGGAAATGAAAAATCCCAAACTGAAGACCTACAGGAAACGTCTGCTAAAACCAGTGAATGGGTCCCATTTCCATTCCAATTACTTTCTAGCTGCATGCAATTACTGTGCTGAATGCTTGCCAGGCTTTCCAATCTTGTATGTGTAAATGATGGGGAAGCTCTTTCCCCAGACACGTATATACCTGGAGGAAAATGGTACTGAAATGTGGACAGCTATCCAGACACTTCTCACCAGCTCCTGGCTCAGGTCTGAGTGAGAAACTCAGATGCTTCAAAGTCCTTCTGTCAGGATAAGGGCTACAGGGACTTTCTTCTAGCTTGACGTTTTCTCCGAGGTCCTTATAAAATCTTTAGTTCCTTGGCTCCTTGTCGTCAGCAGCAGATTTTGGCTCAGTACACGGTTTCCCAAGCAGCCTCTCCCAATATCCCGGTGATGCCATGGCCATGGCATTTTGATTCCCCAGGGGCATGGGAAAGGAGAGATGGTCCCAGATTCCTTTTTAAGTTATTTACTGTGAGAGTGACTGAGCACTGGCACAGGTTGCCCAGAGAGGTTGTGGAGTCTCCACCCTTGAAGATATTCAAAACCCAACTGGACATGGTCCTGGGTAACTGGTTCTAGGTGACCCTGCCTGAGCAGGGGGGTTGGACCAGATGACCTCCAGAGGTCCCTTCCAACCTCAACCTTTCTGTGATTCCGTCATGCCATCCTGCACCTCACCTCCATTTCTGCTTCTCCTTAGCATGTGTGGGAGTTCGTAGTTTTTGACTGAAACTGATGATGGCCTGTGGTGACTTTCCTCCATCTCCTTAATGGTAATGGCCAATAAACTGAGTATACATGATGTGAAACCAACATGTCCAACTACATTAGCTGCAAAACTATAAAAATAATATAAAAATATTCCTGTGTGCTGCTCTGCCTCCTCCTCTCTCCTCCGTTTCTTCCTGGGGATTGGGAGAGTGCTACCTGCTGAGCCTTTCTGCTCAAAGAAAGAGGAGGAGACAGGAGCTGAGGGAGACACTTCTCATTCCCCCTCTCCAGCCAACAGCGCTGCTCCCTCTCTTCCTGAGTGTGCTGGAACAGAGCAGAGCTGCTGCATGTATCCACCATAGGGTGCAAGGAAGGAAGCTAAGTAGCATTTGTACATGGATATCTCAAACTCAGTGGGAGGGCACAGCAGAAGAAAGTCCTAGACATGTCACTGCCACTTCTGCTTTAGGGCCAGGGTAAGGACTGCCAGGCAGAGGCCCTAAATGATGCTGCAGAGAGGACCAAGGAGAGAAGAAGAGCAAGATCCCCAGCACCAGTACTGGTCTGTCAAAACGCTTCTGTACCTTTGCTTCCAGTGCTTAGTAGTACCATAGGAATTGATGTTGAGATACCTTTTCTGCAATGCTACTGTAAAAGAATCCAGTGGAGCCGTCCATTCACTATCTCACCATGTTTCTTCTGAAGGAGTACCTTCTCTTCCAGTTTCAGATTCAGCTGAAAATGAAGCTACTGTTAAAAGGTTTCATGAGCAGCTTTGGTTGACGAGCCACCCCCCGCAAGCGGGCCTGTCTTTATGCAAAACAGCACTCACTTACTTTTCACAGGCTCTTCAGCAAAATGTTGGCAAGGCTGACAAACAAATGGGAAATCTCACACACAGGATTTATAATTTTAAACTAAAGAGAAACTTTGGTTTAAATATACATATTTTTAACCTGGAATGAAAATAAGCAGCCATGGTAAAAAGAAGAGTTCACAGATAAACTGCGGTAAATAAACCTTATGTACAAAGAAGTCTGTTGGGATAAAAAGCACTCTGAGTTTCACCGCTAGATCCAGGACCAACACTTGCAGCATCACACGGCTGCAGAAAGAAGGCAAAATGAACCTCGCGCTGCTCTGCAATCAAAGCAGCAGACCTATTTCACACAAAGAACCAGCTAATCAACCTAGACTGCAAAACCAACGTGATAGACCCATGTATCAACTGTTGCGAAAAGCTACCTATGTGCTTCACTGATTAGGTTGGCTGAATACATGTGGAACTAATTGGGAAAGAAAATTCCAGCTACAAACAAAATGTATTGTCTGTTCCACTGTGTATGGCTGACAGTAAGACCCAGCACAAAGCTTAAGAAGCCTTGAAAAATATTGAAAAATACTGAAAAATATTACAGCTAACCTCTATACACCCATGTGCCTGACAAAAGCCAGTGAAGAACGACTACCTTCGTCACTATGGGAAACAGTTTGTGCTTCTGTCAGAAGCAGTCTTCGAAGGGGAGTTACACCCACCTCTTTTTTGTTACTGCTCCATTTCCAGTTTCCCCTTTCTGCCCAAAATACATATGAAAGGAGACATCAGCAAGTTCCTATCATCCTTAGGGTCTGACAATAAAGTTTGGATGGCAGCATAAAACAGAGCTGGATCTACACAAGACTGGAACCACTGGAACCACTCTGCTCAGAAAGGAAAGTGCTATGAAGAGCTACAAAATAATGTCTTTACTGAAAGCATTTATTCACCCACTCACTGGGGGGTCTGAAGCCACAGGGCACATTTGACTCTCTACTAAGCCTGGAGGTCAGGTATCCAGGGATACCTTCAGTCTGAGGAGGGTGAATGTTGAGATCGGCCCCTGGGAGACTTTCCTCAGCTACCTCTAGGCTGGGTTACGATCAGTAAATTCAGTGTTGTAACTGAATGAAATTGGTGCTGTACTTTCTCCAGGAAGGAGAAGGAGTTGCCTACCTTATCTATGTGACAAGCTATGCTAAGTCTTTTCTCCTGTCACCTTCCACTGACTTCTGGCACTTTTGGTTGGTTTCTAATGCCTATCTAATTCTTTGGTCTCAGTCTTCAAAAGCATGACTCACATGCGTATGAATGAAATTTGACCTCTGAACCAAAGTGGTAGATGCATCCCTCTGCAGCAAAGCAGATCACAAAGCACAGAACAATACAAAAACTGTGGACAAAATATATTCTGATAAAACCCACTTATGAAGCCATTTTCCAGAGAAATCTCAGTGTTATCTAGCACCTGACCATCTTAAGGAACAGTGGAAATCTTTCTTCTGAAAAAGTCTTTCCCCTAAAAGGGATACTTGTTTCATATAAACTCTGCTGGGTAACATAATGAGAAAAATGGATTTTTCTTAGGAAAACTTCCTGTGGAGGTGCAACAGGCAAACTTCACGGTCACACTTTTTCTCCAACCCCTAAAAATTATTCTTTTCTACTAACTTCCGTATTTAAAACTCAGTACTTCCTTCTTCCACATCCCTATCAGCCCTTACTCAAACCTCCCACAACATACCCAGACTCCCCTCTCATCATAAACAGCTTTGTATCCTTATTTCAGATGGCGTTTCAATGATAAGAACTGAAACATACAGAGTCTATTTTATTGATTTTGTCTACTAAGTCTGCTAAGATTGGTGTCTGCTAAGATTATCATTAGAATGGCCAACACCATAAAACATAAAATAGTGCCCTTGGAAGGCCTCCTCAGGTCACTGTCATACCTCCAAAATAGGAACTACAGGTAGGAGGAAGAGATTAAGTTACTGAAGGTACTGTACTGATAAAACTTCAGTAATTCTCCACTTTCAAACCAAAGCATAATCCTGTCCAGATATAAAACAGTTTGCAGTAAAGAAAATACCAGTATTCACCAAGAATCAGCTGTGAAGTGGGCTGTGAGAATCTGGCAACAAGAATAGCATAGACGAAAATGTGCAGTCCACTCTGGGGCATCTTTTGCAAGTGTCAACAAAAAGGACTGTATATCTCTCCTGTCATGGCCTGCAGATATGTGAGGTAATTATAATTGAACTTGACCCTGCCCCTTGTATTTGGTAAATGAACGTCAGACCTTCAGTCAGAAGGAAGGAGGCAGTTGTTTGAATGTCAGGGTGTTTCACAGACCTCCATTATGAGTATTTCTACCTATTGTATTTCTTAGAGAACTTCTCAGCAAGAAATGGTGATGCTAAATGTGCATAAAACCAGTCAAAAAAACCCCAGATAATTCCAGGAATTCAGGAAAAAGGAACTTTATACAAATTTTTAAAGCTCAAGAGGCATCAAGTGTAATGGTTCATACATATAGCTGACAAGCTCCAGGTAAATGAAAATATTATTTCAACAGATAACTGCCTGAAATACCAGAGAAACCTTTATTCAACCACAGCAGTCTCACCTGCAGCACAGAAGAGGAACCCAAGGTATTTTACTGGACAAGGAGTTGAGAATAACAAAAAAGAATGAGAGTTGGCAGCAAGCACTGTTCAAAGTAGGTATGGCTGAAATGTCTTGGTCAAAAATTAGAATTTTTACCATCTCTAGAACTTTTAGAATTCTTTGATTTTTTATTTAAAAAATAAAATTCAAGTCCTTTTTGTTTTCAAATAAAATAAATAATAGAAAAATTACACTTTCTCAGTTCTTTTTGTGTAAAACAAGCAAGCAGATGGTATAAATGCAGATTCTCTAGCATAAAAGCCATTCTTCCAAAATTTGTGCTATTTTCTATTTTTAAGAGGAGCTTCCATCTTAAAACTGAGATTCCACTTAATAATTTGTCTTCCCGGTCTCAGGGTAATTCACAAAAAATGCCATTGTACTGTGACACTACCTGATTGTGAATGTTTAGTACTTACTTCATTTGAGACTCATTTGCCCATTCAGAGTACAGACAATAGAGTATAGACAACAGAGTTGCATCAATAACTGGAGGAAGGGAGAAGTGGAAATTAAGGAGATGAGAGTAATAATAATCTAAAGCCCTGTTTGTTAGTTCATGTAATCAGTCAGATCTTTGATGAAATAGACAGCTCTTCACTAACACATTGCCTACACTTGTGTACGCGATGACGCACCACCATCTACTCCCCCTTACTTTTCTTCTGATAAACTTTTTGTATTCTCTGCGAGGTACTTTATAGGACAGGGCTAAAAAAAAACTTTCCTACTTGCACAAGTTACTTCCTACTTTCACCAGTTACAATTTTGATAATTAAATATTAGATTAGCTTACTCACGCTGTATGTGGGGATAAAAGGCATTGGAAGGTTTTTTTTCCCAAATGGCTCTGTGCAGAACAAGGCACAGTAGGCGTAGGTGCTGGCGTTGTCATTGCATCTTAGTCTTACAAGCTGCAAAAGATCTGTTATTCTTCCAGACTGAAGCCGTCAATCAGGAAGGACTGTGAGAAGTGATGCAGTGGCTAGTGATGTGAACTAAAGTTCACAAGAGACCAACTGATTTGCTCCTGTGACCTAACACAAATTTGAAATTCCTGTCTCCAGAGGTAAAAGGTTAATGGAATAACCTATTTTTTCATCTAGCTCCCTGCTACAGAACACCCTTTTAATTATTGCTATTATTTATTGATTTATAAAGTAACATGTAACATAAGGTACTCAGCAAGGAAATTATGAAGCATACAAAACACAGTTAAAATGATCAAAGAGATGTCTGATCTGAAGAGATCTATGATGACAAATATGGAAAAGCACTTCTCCATCTTGGAGACAAACATCAATTTCACTGTGTCTGGTTGTGCAGATGCAGAAAACACACACACACAAAAATCCATCTGTAAGTTAAGAAAGAAGAGAGATTTAAAAAATCCACTCTTGTTTCAAAAATATGAGAACTGTCATATTAAGAGACCAAATACTAAAGAATAAATATTTTCATTCTTGCCATAAGTCAAATAACTGATTAGTGACCCAAACTACTTCTAGTGTCCAAAGAAATCACTTTGATTATTTTAACACAACAATAGTTGAAGCAGGATTTCAAGCCATATTGCCCTGAAGTAATAAACAGAGAACCAAACCCAAATTTTCCTCGTGTCTGACTGGAGTCAGATGTGATGTTCCAATACTATGACCCGTAGCAGGTCTCCTAAAGGGTGCAAGGGTGTCATGAGAAGCTGTAAGAATTGGAAAATATCAAGGATGTTAATGTGTTCTCAATGCGTTGCCCGTAGGAAAGGGGAATAGGGACTGCAAAAGAAAAGAGTATGCTGTGATGGAGACCTGCTGCCGCGCTCCCCTGCATTCCTTCGGCTGCCATGAGTATCTTAGGTGCCCCCAAGTCTGGTGTGCAAACACTACATGCTACCAGCTTCCACACGCAGTGCTAGGGCTGCATTTGATGCTTTCCTAATGCAGCCTCGAGCCAGTAACTTCAAAGGAGCACATCAAAGCTGTTATTCACAGCAGAGAAGAGAGTGTGAAGCCGGGTGGCATTTTTTTTCTCCCTAGCGAATATGAAACTTTAGGGGGCTTCCCAAAGGACATATGAGTGATTAAAAAAAAGGAAAACTCTCTTTCGTATCCTAGGGAAAGGAGGGTAGAGGCCCCATAGAGGCAGATGGAGGAAGAAATGAAAATTTCTCTCTATTAATACATCTCCTAGATAGCCTGCTATGCTGTGACAGAGGGGGGAGGGCAGAGGAAAAAAAGAACTAAGTTTCATCTTTGTTTCATTGGTCTTTTTTTTTTTAATCTGAGTCACAAAAGCTTAAAATGATGAAATGAGCATGTGCAGTCTGACTGAGATAGGAGACAGGCAATTACTGAAACTCTGGGCCACAATATCAGCTGCCTGCTGACTTCTGCGATTGAATTAAAACTATCATAAGAATAATGCAAGGACTTGCCCTTGTCCTGCTTGTCTATGTGTTTATTTAATTTTCTGTCCAACTGACTCTCAAATAAATTGGAAACAGCTGCCATTTTTTTGATTCAGTAGCTCCATTACCCCCCAATGACATCATTCTGGGCACGCTCACCAACAATAGGTCATTATGCAGCAATTACTTTATTGATTTATGGAAGTTTTTAAGCTCCACCAGGAATATGCACATTCAAGGAAAAAAAGGACTTTTCCTTCTGTGCTCTTGTAAGTAGTGAGTTGCTGCACTAGGCAGGGATAGTATTACAGACACAGAATTGGAATTTAGATTACAAAAGGAAAAGGAGGAAATCTTTTTACTAGTGGTTACATCGCCAAAGAAATAAGAAGATAAGATTTCAGAGAAGGAGCCGGCTGTGAACTGATGTTTAGAAACCATGATTTAATGTGGTAATTAAACATATGACGCAAGTAAAACTGCTACGTAATAAGCTGGCAATAAAAGCATGCGATATTTCCTATAATCCACCCTAATGAAAGCTCTGATGCATGGGCTCTTTGAGGTGCCGCAAAACATATTTAAGAATTATTATCACATGGAAATATTTGCTTTCTTCTGTTCCTATCAATATATTAGATCAGCCATCATTTATACATTATACATAATTCTAAGGGAGGAATGCAAAAATCATATAGAGTGCAAATCTGATTCATTACGGTCTTTCAGCCTTTAGTCATCTGCTCAGTTTGAAAGCACGGAATTTTGCAGAAGACTGACACTGAAAACTAAGACAATTTGTCATTTTCTGTATTCGAAAAAACTGTTGGAATACTCAGGAAAAAGTATCACTATGGTTAGTAAAATAGTGGTATGTAATGCAAGAATTTTATAATCTTTAGAAGTAGAATGGACATTAAGCTGTATGGAACATAGATACAGATATCCCTTTTATGAAAAGTTTAGAATTGGGTAAATACCTGCAAAAACTGCGTCTGAACATGTATTTGACTATTCGAACTAGGCTCATACTTATACCTCTTAATATTTGCTTCTAAAACTTCCGTCATTTGCTTTTCTTTACACTAATGTTTGGAGTCTAAAAATGGTCCACTGCAATAATCAGTCAAGTAACTAGGATTTTAAAAAAATCTGGAGGAATTGGGTGTTTGAGCATCACAGTTTTTAGCAAGAGCTGAGTGCCTTACTTGGATATTCAAACTTCACTCTTTCTTTAATTCCTGTTCCCGACTTTTATGCTTAATGTTTCAGTCACCCACTGAGGGTTAAGAAGTCAAATCATGTGTTTTAGGTGAATCATCAGTCGTGCACAACAGAGGCTCTGATCTTCAAGGGCAAATAGGCGACAGCAGCGGGTTCCTAATTCAAAGGATGATATATATAAATTAGCAACATCTCTGCAATGATTTTAGTTCCTTTTGAAGACCTGACCATACTGGATAACTGAAATGTACAACTTATGGGCATCATATCATCAGATATTCCTCCACATTAACTTTTCTACACCAGTTGTACATAACAGAGAGAGTCACAGAAACTAGCTTCGGCTTGTGAATGATTCATAGAAAGAAAAAAATGGTTGGATAATTTAAGTATAATGAAAAAATGATGATTTTTAGAAAACACCTCAGAGAAATGTCTTCAGGTCTGCTATCAGCACCATGTGGGCATATTACTGTGCCTAGCAGCTCTCATATTGTGACTTGCAGAACTGGGGCTTAGCTGTAGATTGCCATCACAAGTGCTTTAAAAAAGTATCAGAATAATATTTGTGAATTTTTCTTCATTTTATGGATGCATTTTACAACCATTTCATTTGTTGTGATATGACCAATGTCCCTTTCCACATCAAATATATGTTAATATTTGAAAAGTTGGGTGTTTTTCAGCAAAATGATCCTGGATGAAAGAAATATCCTAATTTTTAGGAGGCCGTGCTTTGAAATGCAAAAAACGCTAAACAGCTCATTAGATCTGCTGGTATCACATTAGAAGGAACTACATAAAATGCAGTAAGATATTATGATTAAAATAATAACATATCTGTATTTGATCATATTTTTGCATTTCACACATTAAAATAAATATGACTGAATGATCAGGACGTTCCAACGGCATAAGCTTAACTCCCTTTTTTCTACTTGTGACACACCACCAATTGCACTTTGATTGAAAAACATTAAATTACGTGAGACGCCTTCTCCATAGTCTGATTATTCTTTTAAATTTCTCTAATACAGCTGTTGTATCTTACTTGCATCATCATGAAGAATATGTAATGAAGTCAGATACCCTTTTAGTAACATGCCTATAAAGTACTTGAAATACAAGCCTGGACTCTATGATGTCCATACTGTGGCCATACAGTTATATATCCTCATTGTGTGCTTATGCCACTTTTACCATGTTTAACACAAATGTGAGATCTCTGTGTGGCTCAGCTGTCGCATTAATAAAGCCACACCAGAAAATTGCATTACTCTGACCTTTTTGGTTTTGTTAACTTTGCCAGACTCCTCTCATTTATAAGAGCAACTTATAAGGAAAGACCTATCAAAATCGACCAGTCAATTGTTACAATAATGAGCATTTAATTCATTTAAGTAGCACTTTCAATAACACAGCAATGCAGAGAAGTTAAAAAGCCAAAATAGCTGGAGAGAGCGAACCTTTCATACAGACAGTGAGGGACCCCAATCTCATTTCTTCCTCCCGTGCATCTCCCATGGGCAGCGTGGGAGGTTTTCCTGCGTGTGGAAGCTGTGGTTAGACCACAGGTATTGAAATTCAGATTTCTCATTCTGGTCACAAAGTTGGTCAGGAGTACAGAAAAATGGTAGAGCAGGCATTTGTTCTCGCGGCGACAAATGAAACAAGAATGAGGAAGGGTACAGATTGAATGTCTCTAACAATCCCACCCCACGGTTCTCCTCTGAACACCGTTCCTGACCCCCCAGAGCACGGCTCTTGCCGACTGCATTGGGTGAGACTTGGCAGCTCCGTGGGCTCTGGGCCTGCGGGGTCACAGCACCGTGCCAAACTGCAGCAGAGCTGACAACGGATCGATGCAGCTGGAAGGGAAAAGGGACAAATCTGCTGCAGACCCACGGAAATGGAGCACAGGGGTAGGGCAACGCTGGGTGCTAAAATTCCCCTTTGGCTACTGGAAATCCTTCAAAGCCAGCAAACTGGCATACTACCAAAACTAATTGCTGGTGCCAGAACACATTTCTATGGTAAATCAAGTGACAGATTTTGCATTCATACCGTAACTAATGCACCTTCTCCTCAAGTGGGGTGAAATGTAGTTCTACTGAAATTAATAGCACTACTTCGATTTACGGGGGGTGAGAATCTGGTTTGGCGTGTTAACATCTCTATTGATGTCTTCTGGTTTTAAGTTATGACTCCTCCATTTAAAAAATCCACCTGGAGTTATCAATAATAGAAAGGAAATTCCTCTCTCTTCCACCATCCCACTGGTATTGAGAAGGCTGCGGAGGTTACAAAATTACACATTATGTACCTTTACGATAAACAGGTTTTCTTCTGAAATGGACATTCTTCTTGACAGTAGAGTGACCAAGATGAAACCCTGCATTTCAGCCAACTGATGTAATTACTCTTTAGTCAGTAGCACAATGTAAAGCCTCTATTATATGCCTGTGGCATTTTTCTGTCTTGAAACCTTAGGTGAACAGTCCTCTATATCATTATTTATCCCCAAAAGGCAGAGTAGGTAAGAGAGGCAACAGTTAAATGAACTACCTGCTGCTACAAAAGATCAGTGCCAGAGGTAGGATCAAAAGTCATTAATATCTGAATCTGCTAACAAAATTTCTCTGTGTAATTATATTCACCATTTACAGATATTAAAGATACATAGATATTGAAAAATGACAGAAAAAAGTACCTGCTTTCTGTAATCGTATATGTGTCTGTCCCATTGTTTATATAGACTTTCCAGAAAAATACATGAATATACAAAGGCGAACCACCAGTTAGCTGGATAGTTACAGAGACAGCCAAGGGATGCATTAGCAAAAATAATCACTGGTTATCCTCAACAAATGAAGAACTAAATTTTGCTCTTTGGCCTAGGCAGCCTGGCTTTCAGTCCTATGTTTTTTCCTCTCTCTGTACAATTTCCATTTGCTCTGGATACTTTCATCACCTTTATGAATGCAGCTTTAGCTTCTCAGTAGCCTGTGAGGCAAGCCTACTTTCAGAATTAGGAAAGTAAGGCATGGCATATTTTCAAGTGTAAATCATAGAATCTGAGTTGCAAGAGAAACCCAGTTTTCTCATCTGCCAAAGCAGCACTCTGTGCATAAGATCGTCTCTTGCAGCTCAAGAGCACCAGAGCTTACCATGTATGAGAGGAATGAACCATGTAGCGCACGGTTGAGCCCCCACGGGTCCACCAGCAGCACCTTGCTTTTGCGTTCCCCGCTGCCTTTTGTACGCACAAGGCCACATACAGGTAGATGTTACTGCAGAGGTATTTCACTGATTGTAAAAGTGAACCTGAGATCCAAACTGTGGACAGGGAATTCAGCCTGTCCTGCTCTGAACTGGAGCGCCATTTGGGGAGACCGTGGTACCCTCTCCTGCAAGGACGGAGTTGGCTGATGCAGCCACCTCTCCCTGGGCCTGGGGTTGGACACCAATCCAGGCAGAGTTGTGCTTTTTCCTGTGAACCGCCGGGACCGTCACTGGTTCTGCAGCCATCCCTGTGGCTGATATAGCTCAGATGTCACAATAAAAACTGATATATGCAAATTGGCAAAGAGTGTTTGCTTTTTACATTAAACATAGTTTTTCAGCCGAACTTTGCATTCTATGGAGATGCATTTTTGAAAAGCAGAACTGAGCATAAAATTCCATTATTTAAGTGGCATATACTAGGTAGGTATGGTCTAAGAAACCTGGCAGTAACTTACTCTGTTTGTGGTTTCTACTTTGTTAGACTCCGTGGAGCCATGAATCTATCTTGTCCTTAAAAAACTGAAGGAGGGGGCCTTTAAAATGAATATAATGCTAAATTTATGTGCCACAGGAGCAGCATATCAAGGCCTCTGTGCTGATTAGACCCAGATGTTGGTAACAATGTTAGTGTTATGGACCAACTGCAGGTGTGGGAATAAATCCCTTTCCCTGGGACCCTCAGCAATCAGGCCAGTGGTTTCTTCTGGCTCTCAGCTCACAGTTTTCAATTAGCACTACAATAGTATTGTTGTTCTCCAGCATTAGATCATATGTCATGTAAATGAAGTTGAATATACACTTTAACTCGACAAGGTGATTAAGGCCAAGGATACATATGTTCACTATTATAACACGATCAAGGTTGAAAAATAATAATAAAAAAATAGCCCTGACATGCCATAAAGTTTTTATTATTTTGGCTTATCAGTAGATTTTCACATTTTACTTTCATAAAACAGAACACAGTGTAAAGCAGGGCTAGACCAGAATTTGAATAAAAGGCAGATAAAAATATTGTATGTGTAAAATTATATATATGTGTGTTTAAGTATAATGCTTAATTTTCAACTTTTATATTTTTATGTGACAGTCTGACATCTACAACTTGGATCGCTCTTTATTTCTTTTCCCAATTTTCTGTCCACTCTCCTTACCTTTTCCTCTTTCATGTCAATGAACAGTGCATGCACAAGTACTTCCAGAGGAGAAGAAAGCAGGATATTCCTGAAAATCCATCCACCTCAGAGCAATGAATCCAGCTCATCAGTGCCAGAGGCTGTTTTCTCTGCCTCCTTTGGGTTTCATGATATTTAGAACACCGCCATGGCTCACTAAAACATATTAAGGGCTCTGTTAAGTAAAGGGGCCATACACTCCTCTTCCACACATGTATAATTCCCATTAATGTCAATGGTCATTACCTCTGCAATGAGGAGTGCAGCCACTCATATTTTTCTTATATGTTCACTTTCATCAGGTTCTCTGTGCCAGAGCTGTGGGGCTGCATATTTTTCAGTGGTAGCAAAACAAAAATAAAAGGGAAAGCCATGGAAGAGTAAAGAATGACACAAACCACCATGGAGATAGGTTGTGATTTATCATTGCAGAGGAACAGGGTGATTTTTCTGGCAGTACAAGGGAACTGCAGACACAAATCCATTAGGAATACAGGAAATATAAGAGGTTCCCAGGGTTATCCAGTCTTAACAAAGGTTATCAAGCACCAATCTCTTGCCACCATAGAACATCACAGGACAGATATGGGTCCTATTCTGAACTCAGAACAAACTGCAGGACGGGACCGCACTTCCCCCACAGACCCAATGAACCCCAACACTGACAACTACTTTTGCTCTCTTAGAAAGTGGAGCTGAAGAGCTCATCAGTTTACCACTGATGATCACAGGAAGAACTGTCAGCTTTTCTGTTGCTTGCTTACACTCTGGCAGTTGGCAATGTAGGTGCTTTTGCATGTTCCTGGCCAATCGAACACAGAAGCACAAAGAAAATGTCCCTGAAGGAAGTGCATCTTAGTGTGAGAGGTAGAAACTGGAAGTCTTGGATGCTATATTCTGCTCTGGTCCTTTGTTATTCTGCACATATCATAACCTCCTCTGTGTCTCGCCTTCCAATAAAATGGATACAATAGCTGATCAACAGAAATTGCCTTTATGTACTTTCACCACTTTTATAATTTTCAACCCAGAAGCCAGAGAAAACTGCATAGCACAGGCCATATAAATATGCAATCAATAAAACTGGTTCTGTGAACTTCTGTCAGTAACAAATATTTTCTATACATTGTTTACTCTGCAGTAATTCTAAAACATCTGTTGTGTCCATCTGCCTTAGGTATGTCCCCTACTCTTGCCTTAAACTTTTCTTGCAAGGTCCTTGGAACAGAGAAGCTGTTGTGCATCCAGAGGCTATGACACAATAAATAATGAAGTACTGAGTCTCTAGATGTTATTGTTATACAGCTACATACTATTACTATTCATAGATTCATGGTTTTGCATCCCAACTTTTGTTTCAACAGCATTGGGAAACATTTATTCTACCTATGAAGAGTAATAATTCAAGATGACCAGAGAAAAGTAAGTCTAGTTCATGTAGCACTTGAGAAGTCAACATTGGTTTTCTACATAGATTTGAAACAAGACCTGAGAAAACTCATTTATTTCTTTATGAGGAGGAATTGCAGGTCCTGGGAAGTCTGGGATTGCTGGCTCAGAGGCAGATTGGTGAGGAACACAGCACAGAAGTGGTAAAATTAAAAGAAGAACAAAAATCCCAGAAAGACATCCAAGCCAGAATCTTACCTGGGCTTCATTAGAATTTAGAGTTCACCCCTGGGAAGCCTTTGAATTTCCATGAGTTTAGGTGTATTCCATCAAATAAAAAATGTTGTCTGACCTGTTTCAACTATTTCTGACTATAAAAATAGTAAGTACTACTCTATAGTGATGAAGCTACCTAGAAACCTGCCTCATACAGTTTTATCCACCCTGTATTAACTCAGGACACTGGAAAGTCCCAGAATAGGTAATGTGGGATAAAAGAAAAACTCCAGCATTAATGATGAATTAATGGGATAGCCCAGTGACCACTGGCTCACAGCTGACAGGTCTCAAACACACACTCACACAATGTCCTGTTTGTGGCTCGTATGCAAGAAATGCTTTGTGAAAAATAATTCACTCCTGTTAAGAAATACTGTCTTTGTAACAATGTCAGCATACATTAACTTCAGCAGAAATGTAAGCAACATAAGTTATGTAAGATCTAACTTACAAAAGGGCTTCAGAAGTTTGTAGATTTTGAGGCAGGAAACCATAAACTTATTTTAGGGACAAGGTTCTCCCTCCTGGCTTTATCTTCTGAATGTTCCCTCAAATGGTATGCTCTGTATGGCTAACAATTCTCCTGAACAAGAATTAATCCACGCTGACAAATTTGTCAGACGTATTGGAGTTATTAGCCAAAGTTTCAACAGGTTATTCCCTAGTTACCTGAACAGGGGCCTTTGTGTACAGTTGTAACAGTAAATTTTAATAATAAAAGTGCTTATACTGGCCTATAAAAATAGTATTAATAATATCTAACTCCTATATGGAACCTTTAAAATTATTAAAAAGTTTCAGGGAAGAAAATAAAAATTGGGGGGGGGGGGGGGGG
>NW_009628166.1:42949-57857 GCF_000690535.1 Cariama cristata
CATATGAGTAACATAAAGAAGAACTCATAAATGGTCTGTCTAGGAAACAAACATATAAATCAAGGAATAGTCAAGCTCACTGAAATCTTTTCAGTATTGAGGAATACAAAATACTAGACAATATTTTGAACCTATGTCACCTCTTCTATCCAGTGATTATAGATGTTCTACAACACTTGCGAGAAGCATTTGTCCTGTTTTAGAGACTGATAGAACAATGTAATGCGCAAGATAAAATTTTCCTCTCATCCACACTCTGAAAATACCTCCAGCTCAATGACCCCAAATCCTGCATGCAAGTGAACATCAGGAGGGCGCATGTGTAGAGGAGAAAAGAGGGGACAGAGACCTGGTCTCCATCCAAGGTAGAGATGTCAGCTCTCTGCTGTAAGTGAAGAAGATGGGCTTGTTCCAGGAACTGTATCTCAGAGGATGCAAGGACGGTCTCACTTCTCATGTAGCTGAGTATACTCTTTGAACTGGGGAATAATAAAGGAATTTCTACAGTAACTTTGTCTCTAGCAGAGATGTCCAAAGCAGGAGGACTCCTCCAGGACTTCATTCTACCAGCCTTAAAATTAGACTTGGGGTCAGAGGAGGCAGTACAGAAGGTACGTACATCAAGATCAAATCGATCTCCAGTAGCATGACCACAGTAAAAGACAGAGAAAAACCAAACTAGAATTCTTAACATAATTTCTAGTCTTTGCCTTTCCTTTCATTTGCTTTTTTACTCACTATCCTAGACACTGACCCACCTTTTAAACTTATAAAAATAGTGACTGCAAAGGCAACTTTAAAGGTGTAGTTGAGTAAAGTAGTAGCATGGAACTAGTAAAGGCCAAGCTAACAGGAGTTTATTGTAGCAGACATTGATTCATAGTTGTTAACCACTGTGAATAAAATATAGACAAGAAGTGTGCCACTTAAAACTGACTAGGTGTGCCATTTACCCATTGATTGGAGGGAATGAAATCAATGGTGTGGGCTCTGCTCCACAGCAGTCACACCACAGACAGAGGAGTATTTTTCAACAAGGCACCAATTAAATGGATTCTTCTGTTGTTATAGCCCTGTCATGATTGGAGCAGTTTTGGTTCTGAGTAAAAGCAACGGGCCCGTGTAATCACAACCCATTAACAAAATGTCAATCTGTAATTTAGATCATTTCAGTGCAGGTGCCAAAGAACAAAAGTTAATATGAACTTAGGATACGTAATAATCTTAGGCCATGATAGTCCTATGTAGTTATCTTTCCGAGCTCTGCCTCCTGTTAGCAAGGCAAGCACTGAGGAGCAAGGCCAGGCCTTGCATCTTGGGAAGGACAAAAGGCTGGAGAAATTGAGAAAAGACTATTATCCTACTGTTTATTTTCTGTTGACAGGAGGTTAGTGAGTTCAAAGGAAAGTCTGTAGAGACAAAAGGTCATTTCTCTTGTTATAAGAAACTCCCAGCTCCTTTCCACTCCCCTGCCAATGGTTTGTAATGAAAAATGTAAGAGTGGTTTAGACACTTAAGGACTTCTTCTAAGTGTAGGCAAAATACCTTTCAAATTAAATACTAGTACTCAGATGCAAGCCACCAGCACAGCAAGCACTGTAAACAATACTTACATAGAGTGGGTTTAATGAGTCATATATCAAAGAACTAGAAATATCCACCTCAAACAGACCCCTCATAGTAATCACTAAGCTCAGTGGCTGAGCTGTTTACACTAAAGGCCATTCGTTATGCATGCCCTAGCAGTGAACAATAGCAACATTATGCTGAAAAGTTGAGTAAATCTATCCCACCTTTCACCAATACCTTCATGAACCAATGAATCCATGGGGATGGATGGCATTATTCCACAAAGTATTGTGAAAACAGGTGCCATTGTTAGGCTTACAATACATTACTGATAACCAAGTAGAGGCAGAGCGTAAAGAAACATATCATTATTGCAGGTGAAGAAAAGAGAAGTGTTCTGCAAACACATGTAGAGGAAAGAATATGCTTTTTGTGCTTCTTACTCACGGTTAAAGTATAACTGATTTTCACATTTAAGCAATGGCTTCCTAAATATAGCCTTGACAAACATCTGCCTTTCCTTCACTTTCCTGTCTGTTTTTGGAACGAATTCTGACCAATGCTGAGATGAGGAATTTAAAATTAAATGTAGGATGCTTGAAAAATTGGATCTTTTTTGAAGGTCTGTCTTACTTGTACTGGGAGATCTAGCCTGAAGGCCAACAGTGGCTGAGGTTGGAAGGGGAGAGAAGGGAGGAGGGAGAGGATGAGACTGAAGTCCCTGCATAGATGTCTTGTGCAAGAGGGTGCAAGAGGGTGCAAGAGCATCCCTCACTGGCCAAGAGGAGGCAATGAACTAGAATAGGTTTTGCCTCTCTTCTGGATGAAATACTAGTCCTGAAGCCAGCAATAGCAGAAACATCTTGAGGTGTAAGAAAATGAGCTATAAAAGCACGGATGATGTTGGAACAATTACAGACAATGAAGGATTTCTCTGCTTCATATTCATATTCATGCCTCACACGTTGCATGTGTTTATGACTGTATTAAACACAGAGAAACATATGAATAGAGTATTCCCACACAGATAACACACATATTTCCAGAGAGAGTGAGTGAACATACAGTTACTTCTATTTAATCCAAATTACAGAAATGTCTTTTTAAATGTTACATTTAACTTAAATCAATCAATCAGGTAAGGATACAACATGGATATAGATTTTGGCAGTTCCCATGGGATTAACATAAAAATAGTGAAAGCAGTTGTAACAGCAGTTCTTATGTTTTAATGCAGCTGCTCTGAGTAGAAGCTGTATACACATCCCACAATGTCTATTTCTGGTCTAGAGGAGGCATAGAAGTAGAAAATGTAGATTAAAAGGGTCTCACTGTCCAGTCATGCTAGGCACCTTACAACCACATGAAAAAGCAAAGTCCCTAGCTAACGGAGTTTATAACCTCATTTAGGACTAGCTGTAACTTACAGTAGATCTCTCAACTGCACTATCCCCCTCTGTCATTTATATCTATTGGACATATGTGCTGAAAGTGAGCATAAAGTAACCACATCTTACTCAAATGTCATACACCCCTTAAGTGAAAATTAACTAGGCTCTGTGTTTATTACAGTGGAGCTTGCTAGACTTCCTTGGGTTCAGGGTCGGTTGGTGTTTCTTTATGAACCCCTTTATGAAAGTTTTCAGTGCTTTATAGCTCAGCCATTAAATTTTGCTTCAGGCTGAAGCTTCGCACAAAAGGTTTAATTCTAGGAGCATTTTTTTTTTTTTTGGTAATATATTTTCAAAGAGATCTCTCCGGTCATTTTTAAAACATAAAAAGAGTACCAAAAAAAAAAAATTTAATTGGTTTTAGGCCGTCTTTAGGGCTTGCCATAATTCAGAAACAACTTAGAGCTGGCCATTTTTGGTGTTTGAAGCCTCTCTACTGAGTTTGTACTGGGACTTTTTATTGTGCTTCTAATATGCATGTCTATAAATAAGTAGTCCTACACCTTTTTATGGTTATTACAGTTTGTTTTGTACCCCCATGGGCTGAAATCCTACTTGTCTGACTCATGCAAAGTAATCCATATCAAGTACGACAAGCAGTTCCAGGCCTCCATTGTTAGCGACTAAATTCTAGAGAACTAAATCTTTGCTTCATTTAATTGTGTAATTTTAGGCTGTTCTTTACATTTCACATGTTCATAGAATTTCGGTAGTGTTGAATGTTGCACGGCACTTCCATGTTTGTGCTGAAATTAATTAGTTCCTACCCTGGCCACACTGGTGGTTTTATTCCAGTTCTAGGAAGATGAGCTTTTTGGCAGTGCTACCTAAAACCAATCCTGCTCAAACTGCCCTGTTACAAATGATTTCTGCATGTTTCTGTCTCCTGGAGTCAGGGAAGGCTACAACTTGAATGTCCTCATATGTGACTAGCATAACAAACCAAGAGGTATGGATTGTCCTTGTGAATATTGGTGAGCTTAACTGGAAGGGGACCTGGACTGACGTTTGGTCTCTGAATGCTGTGTGAGCCTCCCCACATGATTTCTTCCAAAGAGCTATAAATGAAATCAAGACATTTGCAAAATTTGTGAATATCCACATTGAAGAACTTGAGAGCAAAAAGTGCTGAGAGTTGTATCAAAAACCTCCACGTGGCTGACTTTTGCCTACGGATCTCAAGAGCTGTGAAACCCCAACAGCACGCTCTGCTGTCCCAGTCCTGGAGCAGCTTGTACATCTCTTCCTCACCAGCTCCATCAGGGCCCTAAGCTAGTTTTACTGCAGAAAGCTGCTTCTTTAAAAATGCTTTAATTTCCTTTTCTTTCATCTGGGAGCCAACGAAGGCTCATCTTCGACGGGGCTTCCCCACACAGGGCCGATCTCATCTCACTACAAACTGGTGCCCCACTCAAACCCTTACGTCTCCCCATCCCTCCTCACCCTTCCTGCCAGCTCCACAGCTCCCTCCACCAGCTCCACTTTCCTTTCTCTCTGTCTCACGCCTCTTCCTCCTAAAATCTCCCCACTCCAGCCCCGCACTCTCACAGGAAAGAATCAGTGTACCATTATTTTAAATGCTGATACAGGCAATAACAAATTGGGCACAACTGATAAGTGGTAACCAGCATGCAGGCTGTGTGTGCCTGTAGATATCATGACCTGACTGCATTTATCATGCAGCAACTGGTACGTGGCATGCAAAGACAGTGTCCTGTGCATCCTGCCAGACCTGCGACACGGCACCTTGACGGGAGGAGATGCCCTGCAGGCATGAGTCCAAAGCTCTTGTACATGTTACATCTACCTAAAGGTGACCCTGAGCTCACCCGAGCTAAGTGGGTTATGCTTAAGATAGTTAGCATTGCTATGCGCATCATGTGATTAACACAACATGACTGATATCAAATTAATGGAGCCACAACAAAGAAAAGTTCGTTGTAATTTACGATAAAAGGAGAAACATGTTTATAAAAAGACAAAGGAAGCAAAGAGAATATAAAGAAATAAACTTTCACATGCTCTACTATTGGTAAACCTCAGGGCAAAACTCAGGTTTGAGCAGGAAAAAATACCTGTTGCATATGAATCTAAGATTTATTAGCATTGTTAGGACAGCCAGTATAAATAAAAACCTATACTTTACCTGTAAACTTAAACTTTTATTAGATGGTTTTATCCTAGAGCTGAATGTCTCTCTACAACCACCCCTTCGGGCCATGTCTCTATCTAGCAGATTCTTTCTGCATAACAGCTCTAATATATAGTTCTTCCCATCAACTAATCACAGCACATCTTGATTACTGCAACATTCTTTTCTCTGGCCTTGACAAAAGCAATCATCCTCATGTCCATTAAGAATATGCCTGGCAAAAATTATTTTCTAGCCTGTTTCTTTTAACCATTTCACTCCCTCTTTTCATTTTCTTCTATTGGCATCCTTTCCCTATTACATCAAATATAAAACTACTTGTTAGCTGATCTCACACTTCCTATCAGCTTCTCTTCATTAATGAGTTGTTTACTCCTGTCTGGCCTATTAAAATTTCAAACAAATGCTTTTATGGTTTGTCCCATAGGCTGTCATCACAGTCTTCAAAACAAAAGGTTTTCATGGTCTTAAATAAATATCATTTCAGTGTTCTTCTTCAAACGTCTCCTTAAAACATTCCTTCTCCATGAAACCTGGAAAAACTTGTCAACGGTTAAACTCACAGCGTGCTGAGACCACCATCTACCATGCTGACC
Source organism: Cariama cristata (assembly GCF_000690535.1). Classification (NCBI taxonomy): domain Eukaryota; kingdom Metazoa; phylum Chordata; class Aves; order Cariamiformes; family Cariamidae; genus Cariama; species Cariama cristata. Next base: position 48,718 of record NW_009628166.1, read on the forward strand.
TATATTGTCCCTTGGTTTCCCTGAAATACCCTCAGTTATGTCTGCAGCCATATGTTGTCTCTTGTCTTGGGCTCCGATGCATAATCAAATTGCCACAGCTTAATGAGTACCACGTGTTAGCTGAGCCAAAGTAGTAATTTGCATAGTTTTAAGCCACGGCACATGCAAGTTAAAATGCACTAACTTAAACCTCAATGAAACAAGTTTAAGAACATAAGTTTACATTACGACAGCTAAGACTGTGCATGCAGCGAGTCATCATGGCAACTTATTAGACCATTGCAACTTAATCATGCGTCTGGAACTTTACGCATTGAAATGTGTTTGTAGCAAAACCTGTTTTTTTCATACATCCATGTAGCTTTTAGAGGTCTTGTCCAGAACAGAGCTTCCAGGATTTACTACCATGGAGTGAGTAACTACAAGAAATGGCACTTCATAAAGACAATGTTGTTATGTGAACAGCCAGACACACAGTTCCTGAAGTGGACTGATCTGTCTCTCTTCTTATGACAGCTCGCTGTTGTAGCGTGCTTCTCAAGAGCTGATAACACATTATCACATTGTTCAGAGGCTGAATGTTTCTCTCTCTACACAAAGTAATTTTGACTGTGTATTTGACTTCCACATTTATATCTTGCTCTCTCCTGTCCTGCAGATTTTTCCTCTCCCTCTTCTTCTTCAGCTCCTAAACCATGTCCTCAACACACTTTCTCCTCTTTTTCCTGCCCTCACCTTTTTTTCCTTCTTGTTTGTAGCAGCAGCTCTGCGAAAGAGAAACTGAAGTGTTTTTCACCCTCTAAAGCTCTGGAGAGTTGGTGTTGCCTATATGACAAGGTAACACTTTCCTGGAATAAACAAAACTTAAAATCTTTTGTATTGACGTTCCCATTGTTTGGGACTAAGTTGCAGTCCCAAAGTCACATAAGGTTGTGTGGCCAAGATCATGTCAATAAGTAAAAGTACATTCTTTCACTTATGATACTGGAGAGGACACAGGCAGAAGTTGAGGACATGTCTCAAAAAAAGTTGCTGAATAATTTGAAAATATTAGAGGATGAGCTTTTTTGACAATTAAAAAGAGATTGTTAGGCTTCCATTCTCCCATTGCACAAATACTACCTTCAAGCACTTTTGCCTGGTGCACCTCTTTCTCTTCCCTGCCTATTTAAGCCCCAAAACTGCCTGCAGCAGGAAGCAGTAGTATAAAGCAGTATATCTTTATACATAATCCAGTGGCCAGGGAGAGATGAGAAAGTTAATGATTCATCCCTTGATGAGCTACAGAAGATATGAATGGGCATATTGGTTTTTAAATAAAGAATTCCCTCTATCAGCAATACAGGCTTGTACAAACAGCTATCAAATACAATTCTCAGAATTGCTAAAGTGTCTTTGGAACAGAAGTCCAACTGAAAATTATTATTAAAACACATACTCCTAAATTGTTTAGCCAGAAAATGCAATGAGAGGTTCTCAATGTCTATGGAAAAACATATGCACATGTTCAATTTCAAACACTCTCAGAGACAAAATAATTAATGCTTTCTTCAATCTAGTGAAGCAAGGATTTAACCCTCTGAAAAACTAGAGGAGCAGAGGAAAGGAAGACAGGGAGAAACAGAGGAATCAGCCTGGCACGGTTAAGTGATTTGCTCATGAACAGGATCATCAGCAGATTTAAAGAATGATCCAGCTTCCTCTTGAGTTTCACAAAACAAGCTTAGAAGCTCCCAGCATCATTCACAAACACAAGGAGTATGTGAGCCTTACATACCTACATAATTGGTTAATAGCTCTTTGCATAGTACACACAGTTTAGGACAAGAAGGAAAGACTATAGGTTTTGTTATTGAGGATCTTTTTCCAGCGTTACTGTCTAAAAACAATAATGATGCAAATATTGCAAGAAGACAAGCTAAATCATTGTCATTCCTGCAAACAGAATAGCCAAATACTGATAATGTCACCACTATGGATTTCCATATTCCAAAAAAAAACCCCAAACCCTAAAATGTGGCTGGTTTGAAAACAACTTTACAAGCATGCGCTCAGCTCTTTTCTAGATCATGTTCACAACTGTTGCCACAATCGCAAACAGAGCTAGGTCAAATGCAGGGCTGATTCATAGCCAACCTTTGGCTAATATAATTTACGCAACAAGAAAAAGAGGAGTTACAAATTGAAAAGCATTAATCAAGAAGGCTACAAGGTATAGCAACCCCCTTTACTATTCCCTCTTACCCACTTTGATGTGCACTTGGGCTTTCTGGTCGTCTTAACATTTCTCATAAGATTGCTGTCATTGGGCTAACCCACTCTCGCCACAGCAGTTTGAGATGTGCTGGCTTATTGAAGAGATTGTAGGGAAGGATATGACACAGGAGACCCACCTGCCTCTGCGATGGCAGGGGGAGGGCTAACAGGATAGCCCAGAATATCTAAAATGGCACTAAATGGCTATGTTTAAGCAAGTGAATTGACATCTTAAAGTCAAGAGCAAAATATCTACTGATGTCATAACAGGTAAATTGCATTCTCACTGGATGTCTTCAAAATGCCATAAAACAAATTCCGATCTAAGACATAGACCCGTCCTGCCCAGCTGAGGCTATCTGGGCTATTATGGTGACAGCATTATAGTTTGGAGCTGAATTTGAACCAACATTACTTTTATCATGCTGCTCGTCGCTGATACCTAGGCCCATGTTGAAATCCTACACCTTGGCCTGACTCTGTAGCCCTTTCTGACTGAACAGTGAGCATGGATATGACCTGGTCATCTCATTTGTGCTCTGTTCAAATAGTGAGAGAAGAAAAGGGATCTCATGAGGGTAGAGACTCAATACAGAAACCAACAGAGACTCTCATATTGCACAGTCTGACCCACAATCAGCAGGACACAGGTTGTTTTTACAGGTTCATATGTGACGTAGTACTGGTTTCTTTTGCAGCTTCCATATTACAATTCCTGTTCCAAATAGCAACTGAACACAAAATAAAATGATTCGAACATTTCAAAGCCTAAGAAAAAAATAACCCTGGGCCCCAGACTCCTGAGTTTTAATAACTTTTGCATTTAGATATTTATATTTATTGAGTAGTAACTACCATCCATGTAGTAGGCTGAGAGATGTTCCTCGATCTCGAGGACCCCAGTCTTTAGAAACATCAAGGTCTGGATCCTTCCAGCTTTATCAGTATTTTTTTTTGAGTAAGGGGAAAAGGTAGCTTTGGCTTTTTCAGTGGTAGATTTATTTTCTGAGGTGAGGGAAATCTTATTATTTTCCACACCAGTTCACCTAGGTCTGTTTGTAGTATAAGAAACAACCCCTCTAATTACATGTTTCATATTTTTCTAAGACTCTAAGCCAATTTATTTCTGCAGAAAACTGTATCTTTAAATTGTGAAAATCACTCCATAAATTCTGAGTTAGAGCAGTCAAGGTCTGATACCTTATCTGTGCTCTTACTGTGTACAAGGTCACATCATCAGCATGTAGATGTACAGAATTTTTCATGAACTATACAGCGTCGACAGGTCATTAATAAAAACTGCAAAAGTAAAAGCCCTCTAATTAGCTCCTGAGGTAACTTCGCATGTAACATTTTCACCTCAGATTCAACACCATTAAACAAAATGACTGGTGTTTGCTCTCTAATGTAGCCAGAGAACCATTCTACTGTAGTTAAACTCAGCCAAATTGAGGGAAACTTAGATAGCAATATGTTGTGATTTATTGGATCAAAGGCCACAGTCAAATCAATATAGATAGTTCCAGCATAAAAAATTATAATGTATGTCTATAACAATATCAAGGTTACCTTGAAAAGAGCAATGTAGCAGGCCAAAAACATGACTAAAATAGGGTCAATACATTATCTTTGAAAGGAATGCTCATTAAATTGGGAGAAAACAGAGAAAACACAAATAGGTTATAATTAAGGCAGTAAAACAGGGTTAGTATAGCATCATTTCAAATGGTTGGTCATCTCAAATTAGAAAGTAGATATTATAATAAAGATCCAGCAACAGGTTTGAGAAGAGCTTACAGAAGGTATTTAAAGAAACACAGTGTAATGTTCCTGATGGCTAGCACACTGACTAGAAGGTGGACTGAGAGCAATGAGGCCACTTTTTTTTGTGGACTCAGTTTCTCCACTGCAATACAGATGACTGAAAGGACATTTTCATGAGCATTTGGTAAGGTAAGGTAAATCTAAGTATACAGGTGTTATCAGATACAACAGGAATGTACAAGGCAAAATAGGAGATTAAACCATCAACTCTTTGTCCTTATTCAAAAACAATGCTTTTCATGTGGGAAGGGAGGAACGCAAGATTAACTGGGTGACACTGGCCGGGTTGAAAAGGAGTAAATTCCTTTTCCACATTAGCTGCTTGTGATTAGGAACAGCTTGCTAATCAGAAATGAACTGCTCCAAGGTCTCCAAGACTGCGCCTCTGCTAGGAAATAAAACAAAGCAAAAACATGTTCAAAACATCAGCAGGCAATATGCTCTGCTGTTAGCATGCTCCTTGCCACAGCTTTGTCCCACTAGCATGTCCTGTTTGATACCTAGGTACACCTCATGGGGTAGCACGTGGAAGGACTACTTCCCATTGGCATTGTGGCCTGTTTTATTTAACTGTTTAGATCCGGCCCTTGATTCCAATCAAGCTAAGTGGACAGGCCAACATGTTCCCTGTGTGAATCAGGGAGAACCTTCTGTTGCAAATAGTATGTTTGGTAAATGTGACTCTTTCTTCTGTTTGCAAATGGTCACTGGCTGATTATTCATTAATGCATTTATTATTTGATCCTGATTGATGAATAGGTTGCGAAAAAAGGTATTTCAGTCTATGTTCTGGGCACTTTTTGGTGACATATGACTTTTTATTGTTTGCTATTTGATATTTATAGTGGTTGGCCACTGTCATGGTTTAACCCCAGCTGGCAATGAAGCCCCACACAGTCGCTCGCTCACTCCTCCCTGATGGGGTGGGGGAGAGAATCAGAAGAGTAAAAGTGAGAAAACTCGTGGGTTGAGATAAAGACAGTTCAATAGGGAAAGCAATAGCTGTGCATGCAAGTAAAGCAAAACAAGGAATTTACTCCCTACTTCCCATGAGCAGGCAGGTGTTCAGCCATCTCCAGGAAAGCAGGGCTCCATCATGCGTAACGGTTACTTGGGAAGACAAACACCATCACTCTGAACATCCCTCTTTCTTCTTCTTCCCCCAGCTGTATGTGCCGAGCATGATGTCATAAGGTCTGGGATATCCCTTGGGTCATTGGGGTCAGCTGCACCGGCTGTGTCCCCTCCCAACTCCTTGTGCACCCCCAGCCTCCTCGCTGGTGGGGTGGGGTGAGAGGCAGAAAAGGCGTTGGCTCTGTGTGAGCCCTGCTTAGCAGCAACTACATCATCCCTGTGTTAGCAACGCTGTTTTCAGCACAAAGCCAAAACACAGCCCCATACCAGCTAGTATGCAGAAAATTACCCTATTCCAGCCAAAAACAGCACAGTCACCCAAAATAATTTGCATTGCCTCTGCGTTCTAGATTACTTGAGAGAAAGAGATTAATGACAATTTGAGATGGCCAGACAAGCCAATCGAAGTGTGAAGAGATTAACATGCATACCCATGAATTACACTCTATAACCATCTTGTAATCTTAAAGTCCATAGTTTAAAAGGTATAGGCCTTTTACATCAGTATCTAAACTTGAATGACATGTTGACAATTTAAAACAACTAAAATTTATTCTAAAGCCAATTAAAAACCCAATAACTTACTTCACTCTGATACGGAGACATTAAAAGTGAAATTAATTAATTTGTGCCAGTTTATAACAACAGTAAATTTTGACACCTTTCCATCAGATAACTTGAACAATACGAGGCTTTATGTTTTTTAAATCTCATAATCCTTCTAAAATGTAACACGAAAGAAGCTCAGGCCTGATGTTTTCACATTCCCCAAGAGGCACAAGTTTGCCAGTCTTTAAATGAGACTCTAAAATCAGACTTTTGAACTCTCTCTAAAACCATACCCCAACTGCTCCTTCTGTCACCCCTTGTATTCAAGATAGGTTATTTCCACAGAAGGAAGGTGGTCTTGAACATGGAGCAAACAAATGGGCAGAGCTGAAGGTATGGGAACATCAGGTCTCATCCAGGGTCTCATACTGATGCCCACCCACCATTAGGCAAAAAAGATGAAGGAACAGGAAGGACAAATTTTCTTTATGTCAGTGACTTTTCATGACAGTGGGGCATATTTATTAAACATCTGAAGAGCTTTTCAAAGGGCCCAGAGTCATTGGTCCTAGACAAAGTACAGTAATGGAGAGTGTATTCCTGTGGATCATTCTGCAGCAGCCCATAGAGGGTTCACTGCAAGACCTAACAGCTCTTTAGCCAACCATCCTGTGACTCCTTTCCACTCAAGCTTAATAACTTTCTTAACAAGTTTCTTTGTACAACTATATATAAAGCTGCAGGATTTTTTTCCAAGTGGTAGTTGCCCCAAATATACTGGAATAGAGCTATTATCACTATCAGTGAGGTTGTTACCACAGTTCCTAAGTAGAAGATTGCAATAATATCCCAAGAGAGAGCTGATCCATAGCACTCAGGTTGTGTCTAGAAGTCAAGAGAACTTCTTCCTACTCTACCATGGACCTGCCAGGTGGTGGTCTTTGTCTTATATTCCCCAGTTTGTTAACGAATAACAAAAATATAACCCATCTACGTAACATGTTTTCAGATCTACTGCTGAGAACAGCTTTATTTCATTCTTGCATCCATAAGATTGGACAAAAAGAAAATAAAATTGATTTTTATTGCTAATTGCTTAGCCGAAATAGGAAACATGGAACAATAGTACTGTAAGAGAAACTCCTTATGGTGTTAGTTGAAGCAGTTGAACGCTATCCAGATATCATTGAAAAGTTACTTTCCCTTATCTGAATATGGAAAATACATAGAAATAAATACAAATTATTAGAACTTACTATAGGTGTTATATTTGATAAGGAAAATGCTAAAACCACAGGCAATAAAAAGCAAAATCATGTCTTAGTTGACAAGAAATGATTTCTGCATTATTACAGCATCAACTTGCTAATCGTATTAACAGCTTTCTATTATATTTAATGGCACATGAGTCCTATGCTGATTGAGTTGTTAGTGTTATCTGTGCAGTTGCAAGAAATACTACTGTCTACAAATAACAGTAGAAAGTTAGTGGATAACTTTTACTTTAAATTGAGAGATGGCACTATTGAATAGTTACTACTTGACATGCTGAAGTGTTTTCTTACTAAACTTAATTTAGATAGGGACTGATGTAGAGATAGCAGCCCAAATTTTTGCACAAGCAGGTAAGTAAGGCTTATAACCTGCAGGCAGCTCCCATTCATGTGTTAGCCAAAGTGAGGTCCGTGCTACCATGTCTCCATGACTATGGCTACCCTTCCAGACCCAGCATAGGTGTGTCTGCCTACACAAGGACAATCTCCAAGGCACCACCCAATGAACATGATGTAACTCATGACCTAACTAGATGGTCAGCCATGGTTTCTGTTTCCAGATACTGTTAATCTGCACTAAATTTAACTGAGGGAGAAAGGCTTATAAGTTTCAGCCTATCAGTCAGCCCTATTTTACTTCACATTTTGCAGACATGTTTTGATTTTGGTGGTTGACTAATGAATATGCACCTGTATTTACTCCAAAATTCGTAGCTGAATGTTATTTAATAGGCACTTCCAATGAACAAACTATTCTATAAAAGTAAACTAAATGTCAACTCAAAAGCTGACTAAAAAGGATGTTAAAACAAATGGTAAGTTGTTAATGAAGAACTAAAGACGTGCACTAGGAATATAAACTCTTCCACTGAACAGTTTTTTTTTTCCTTCTGGAGCTACTGAGATCCAGGAATCCTCAGTCTGACTGCTGTACGTACGAGAAGAGATATTCTTGCACACTGTGTTTTCAGTTGCCCAAATCAGACATCTGACTGATTGCCAGGGCCCTCCTTTCTGCTTTAATTGCTAACAGAAGGATAATCTTTAACATGGATAAAATTCTGAACAAAATTAGAAAACAATCTGAAAACACCTGAGAGTGATCTACTCAACAGCTTGCATTGCTCTTCCCAGCAGAAGATACATTTGACAATGAATGCAAGGTCTCATATGTGGAGATGATTACAGAAAGTGTCTATGGATTTGAAAGAATTTGAGCAAGAAAAATGTGTGTGGAGCAGGTGCACGCACATTGCAACAAAGAAATTTAACCACAGGAGGCAGCAAACCAAACGGTAACAGGTTGGGTGGAAAAGAAGCTAAACTAGTTTCATCTCAGCTAGCATTTTTTTAGTGTATAGCTGAAGGCAAAGTATTGCAGTTATTGAACACCAGGGGCCAATTCTCTTTGCCTGGAGGAGCAGAGCACAAGTAAAGAACAAGGCATTTGATCTGGCAGAAATACGCAAATAAAGAACTACACTATAGTATAGAGAAGAATATATTGTGTTGCTTTCTTCACCTAAATCTAAGCCTTCACAGAAATCTGATGACCTTATTTAGTCCATAGATTAAGATCTCAGCAGAAATGTAATAAAATTACAATAAAGGTTATGTATCAATAAGGTGTCACTTGTACATAGGGATGAAGTATTCTAGTCATAATTAAATTTCAAATCTAATTATAATTTGAGGAGTCCTTTTAATTACATTGCAATATTTTGCTTTTGTAGGAAGATGATTGCTATAGCATCTTTTATCTGCAATTTTCTTTTAATTAAAAAATGTAAATAAATCAAAACCACCTACTTAAAATATTTACATCTTAAATGAAAACAGACAGAAAATGCAGGAATTTCTCCATCCAGGTCTTATCTACTGAATCACATCTAGGTGTACTTTTTTTTTCCTAATGAAATGGTGAATTTGACATTATTTCCTATTTCTTTCACATAACCAGAAATGGCCAAATGACTTTGACCAAAGCAGAAAAAAGAGCTTCCTCAAAGCAAAGACTGTCAGACAGGAAAGATATCAAACCTTTTTTTAAAGAAGATGCTGGGACTGTAAAGCATCCTTTGAAAAGCTGCTGGATGCTTCCCT
>NW_009628166.1:57888-63532 GCF_000690535.1 Cariama cristata
CCCCCCAGCCAGTCTCACCAGGCTCAACTGTTCAATAGCCCAGCAATTTCGGGTGCCTCTGCTTATTAGTACTTAGAAGCCTCCTTATGTTTATATTTCTTTGTCCTCCTTGTGTTTCCTTCAAGCACTTAAGTCATGGTCAGTTTATATGTCCTGCCTGTGTGCTAACTTTGTGTGTTGGTTTAAGGTGTTCCTTTTTCCCCTTGCCATTAGACTTCCTGATGAGATGGCTTGATAAGAAAAATCTTTCTTCTTGGGACTTCATTTTTCTAAGAGAAACAGGCGAGTGCCTTTTAGTCTTTTAAGACAGACGCTCAGTTTGCCTGAGCACCTCCTTCAGGATGAGTTAGTCTTTCCTGAATAGAGGACACCAGAATTTTACAAGCAGAAAGGTACACCAGGCATATTCCCCAGGGCCTCTGCAGTAGCATAAATCCTTCACTGTTCCTATGGCAAATACCTCTCTTACTAGGTAATAAGGCCAGTTTTACCTTTTCCATAAACTCCTCATATAAGTGGCTTGTCATCCACAGTCGTTTCCACGTGACAGCTAGGACACTCTGTATGATCATGCATTTTCTAGTGTTCAGCTTTATTCCATCCCCACCTTGCAGGACCTCAAGATCTAGTTTTGGCTGTGAGGTATTTCTGCCACTCTTTTTGTTTCCATCAACAAGTTTCATTGCAACATTTTATACCAAAATTATTTAATCAAATCAACCCAACACTTGCAGAGGAACTGCATCAATAATTTCTCTCAACCTCTACCCCTCCTTTGTGTCTCTACTGTAGTAAATTCCTTACTCATTTGTTTTAATCTACTGTAGTAGATTCCTTACTTGGTTATGTTAATCTACTGTTCTTTTGTTTATGTTCCTTCTTCCAATTGAAAAAATGATTCAAAAATTTTAATGAAGCATTAACTACCTACTGCAGCACTACACGTCAGTCCAGATAGATTGAATATACCATTTTTCCTTTGCTTGGAAGACCAGCTATTTTAAGAAAGCAAGCTATTAGTTTAGTCTGGCATAATCTATCTTTCATAAACTCAAATTGTGCTCTATCTCATTTTCTATTTAACCCACATCTTCACTGTGTTTTACAAACTTTGCTTTAAAGCCTGACTCACAACTAATGCCAGACAGCTGGGCTTGTAACTGTCTAAATACCTTTTTTCCTACTCTTAAATGTAAGCATATATTGCAAACATGTACGTAGATAGACACGTGTATATACTTATACAGTTATGTACATACATATACTTTTCTCTTTTCACACAGTACTGTCCTGACTTGGCAGCTGTTTCTGCCACAACACATAAGTAACCAGATACCATTTATTCAGAGTACTAGAGTGGAAGTTATCTGGTACCCCAAGACTTGAACAGGTTAAACTTTGAACCTTATTACCTTCCTTGTGGTAATCTCCACTTTCATTTCCATACCTTTGCTCTTATTAGCTGACCTAACTTTGCTTTCCATATTTAATATTATTATGTCAATGTCAAAAGGCAAATTTTTTATCCTCCTTTTGGATAAAAAATCCTCCATACACTGTTTTTCATCTCTATCTGTCTTTCCTTAGTCTCTTCCTATTTACAAGCCTGGGTAAAAAAACACTATCAGTTTTAATATTCTCTGCAAACCGTATCGTAGCTTTGCTACTGACAATTCTTGCTTTATCAATACAACTCCTGACCTTTAAGACATAGTTTTCATTGCTGTTCACTCTTTCAGTTCTCTTAGGCTTTGTTCTTATTTCTACTGTACAGGTAGTTTGGGCACATTTTTTAATCAGATAATGTTTCCCCTTTTGCTGAGATACAAATTCTTAACAGATTTTGAAATGTGGATTAAATTCTAATTTTCTTCTGTATTTAAATCCACAGTTTTTTAACCCAACTCATTTAAAAAACTACATTTATTAGAGTTTGTCTTTTTGAACTGAACCTTTGAACCTTCGACCCTTCATTTATCCTGCCACTTAATTTAAATTCTATCAACTCATGGTCACTCTTTGCAAGGCTTATTTTCTACCACCCTGCTCTCCTCAGGTCTAAATTAGTATTGATTCTCAGGTGTTCAGTGAATTTTGTTGAAAGAAACAATCTTTCTCCCATTGTATTCCATCAAAACTAGACTTTATCATTATTCAAGGATTTGATCTCCAAACTAGTAGTTGATCTGTTAGTCTATAATTGCTAGAATGAAAACAAATATAAGCACCACTTTGGAAAAGACTAGGCACAGAAATTAAATAATCCCTTTAAATTCAAGCAGACTATTTACATGTATTCAGCTAGTTATATATGTGAGTTATTTCTGGATCATGACAGTCTTATGAACTGGACCAAACCAATTCATTAAAATCTTCTTGAATGTGCAAAAACGTGATAAAAAAGCGAGAGCATTTGCTAGTGCATTCAAACAGGTCCTTGGATCATTCAGAACTAATAAAATGTGATCTGATCCTTGTCCATAAATTTTCTTTATCTGTAATAGTAATGGAGATCGCTTTTTCACTTCCATGATCTGTAATCTCTGTTTGAGTGAAGAACAGTGGCTGGTGAAGAACATGAATTTGCGTTATTTAACTATACACTGGTCAGCAGGAGAGCACGGAGGAGGTTCTGGATCTGTTCCTGACCCCAACAACTCTCCTGATATATGGGGCAGGAGGGTTGCAAATGGGCAGGCAGAGGAGGCAGGTGGCATAATCCACATTAAACTGTGTATACTCAGAGACCTGAGAGTCGTCGCTACATACTGGCTGTCATATAGGCTAGGCTGTGGTTGTACACCCGGTTTATCAATGTCAGTGACACTCAAGACATTAACGGTTCCTGGCTGCTTGCTGCCATTATTCTTCCGGCGGTGACCAATCCCACAGCAGAGCTGGTGGTAGGGGATCTATGAGCAGTTCTTATTTGTTTCATTACAGAATTGGACAGATTAGTTTAATCTGCTGACGAAGACAGCCTGAGCTGACCTTGCTGAGTCTGCACTGGGGCTGATCAGGGTGCGTTTGCATGTTGGCTTCTCCAGGCAAGACTGCAAATGTGAGAGCTCCCAGCTGGTAGGCAGCCTCCCAAGCAGCTGGGAAGCCCTTAACGTATTCACCACACAGATGTTTGCAAGGTGGGAGTCTACCTACAGCTTTATTTTCCCAAGGAACCAACCACAAGCTGCAGAGGGGCTGGGGTGAGTATCACCCAGGCCATGGCCCTTCTCTGTAGGTTCGACCCTCAAACGTGGAAACCTCAGACACAGAATGAGAGGGAAGACAAAAGTATCTGTACATCCTAATGCCCCACCTAATCCCTGGACTTCAACAGATATTTACTCCAGACTCCAGGGAAATGCAAAACATCCTTCAGTAGCTGGCTTAGCAGCCAGTGTTCACTGGGGTACAGCAGCACTCCAAGCTTGGTTTTTTTCCCTCAGACTCTTTATCTGAAGTTACGAGAGCATAACTTACATTGGATAACTGCAGTGTTCCACCTATATAAATGAAGTTATTGGCTCATTGCCTATTAGCATTACCTAACAAAATCTTAATTAGGCTAGAATTGCAAATAGTGTTAAAGTTCATGTTAGCACACCAAGTGACGATCGCCAGACTTTTTTTTTAAACAACGTCCCAACTTTCCTGTTAACAGTTTAGGGTTGTTGCCTTTTACCTTTAACTTTAGCACTGACATTTTCTAATTTTCAAGTATCCTTTATGTGTCTAACGCAATGTTATAACGTCATTGTGCACTGACAATCTATGTAGAACCTGAAGGTTACTTTAATAGCATTCTTAACTGGGACTATTTTTTGAGGGCAGCTTTTATAACAATAATTGAGAATAATATTTTCACATCAGCAGAGAGATTATAGATTGGCGTTCATATGTAGTATGTGCTTTGAAGGGATTTCTAAGGCACTTGTAAACCACTGGATCACATGAGGACTTTAAAAACTCTTCTTGTCTTGAATCATCCATAAATTAATACTTCTGTATTTACAAAGTCATCCTCAACCAGTAAGAACTTTAGCAACTTCAACAGATGTGTAACAGAATGAAAAGAGCCAAATAACTCAAATATTTGACTTCTCCATTTTGTATATGTTGATAGCATTTGGCTTTGGAGGGAGAAAAGAATAAGCCAAACCTGGAATTTCTAGATCACATTACTAAGTTTTTGAAAAAGTCCAAATATCTGACTCTGCATTGCTCCCTCTTCTAGAAGCAGCTTGCTGATGACGGTCAGATCTGAACAGCAACAGCACTAAGTTCTTCCTCAGCACAGTGCCATAGGAAAAAAATGATCACAATTATTTTTGGACTGGATGCAGCTGAAGCAGTTGCCACCGCTGTTAGACATACCCCCCACCAAAGGTCACCAGCTACCGAGGAGCCTGCAGGGTACGTGCTTCTCGCCCACAGCAGCTCACGGCCCGGTGTGTTAATGGAAAATGCCATCATCTTCCTTTTACTTCTGTGCATGGAGAAGGGGCAAAGACAGGGTCCTTTCTCCTCATGTAACCACTGTGGAAGTGACTTCTGCAGAGGCAGGGGACATAGCTGGGGAAGAAGAAAGGTTTTTTGCTGCCATGGCCACATCCAGGCAAGCTGCTCAATCACAGTTCTGAAGCAAACACGGCCAGACGGACATTTAACAGTACCACAGTCACTGTTGCACTGAGCTGAGTGAACATCACTACCATAAACATTTTAACTCATGGTTTATGGTCCAAATGATTCTGAGTGGGATTCTTTAAAAACATGTTGTGTTGGTGTAACTTCCCCTTAAAAAAGTCCTCCTAAGATTTCACGTGACTTCAGAAGGAGCAGAATTAGGCCAAAGCGAAACACCTCTAAAAACCTGCCCTCCACACATGCTGAGCAGGGCAGCGGTGGTAGAGGAGCAGTGTTTTACATTTAGCATGACCATTTCAGTGCCAGTTTGCTACCACGGTTTTCTAAATGTGCCATCTTTATGGAGCTGAGATTGCTTTCTCTTTTTTTTTTTCTTTCTTTCTTTTTTTTTTTTCCTGGTTTACTTTCTTTTTTTTACTATGACTTTTTTGGACTGGAGAAACAGTTACTGCAGTGCTCTTTTGCAACTTGGCTTTAGCCAGCGTCTCTGGGTGATCACACAAGCTTACGTTATTTTGCAATAACTCCCATCCTGATGCACAGTACGAGCGCAGCCCTCTCGCAGAGGAGCTCAGGAGTTTCCTACGCTAATTGTACCCCTGCCAGTTGCCGATTTCCCCGCAGCAGCACAAGCCAGACTTTCTTACAGGCTGTTAATTTTTTCCACTCCAATACCCGGTGCCAAATTCTCCCACGGCTTGCTACAAGTTTCCTGACAAGATACGTTTTTAGCACGACTTATGGGGGGATTCACACAGACAGTGGGCACTAGGCTCCCACCACCGTGCTGGCTGGCACCAGAGCAGGACCGGGGCAGCAAGGTGGGGCCCAGCCGCCTTGGCCTTCCCAGTGAACCCCCTTGGTCATGGCAGGCTTGCGCCAGTACGACTGAAATCAGAGGGCCACCCTCCCTGAGGTGCGAGGACACGAGGTTTCCTGGGGAAAGCAGAGGGTGCCGCTGGCAGTCGCGGGGGAGCCGGGGCACGGCTCCAGGCAA
>NW_009628166.1:63621-64407 GCF_000690535.1 Cariama cristata
TGGCGGTGACTAAGCCGTGCCAGGCCCCGAGGAGCCCAGGGGACACAGTGACTCAGAGGCACACCTCTGGATCCCCGTCCTTCCTTCCCCCACGTCTTCCAGCGCGGAGCAGGGCCAGCCACAAACCGCAGCCCACCCCCACAGCTCCCTGGAGGGGGTACGCACTGCTGCAGGGTGTCTGTGCCCAGAAATCCCTCCCTGGCCTCCTCTGCCCACATCTGGAGCTGCTGTGGGGCTGGACAGTGGGGGGACAAGGGGGGGGGACGGCCCTGTCTTCAGGGGCTGCCGAAAGGAAAGCTTGGAGCTGTCCCACCAAGGGAGCCCCGTGGTTGAAAACTGGTCTGGCAGGAGCAAGGAGACAGCAGAAACGGTGTCTGTGCTTATCAGGAGACAGAGAAAGGGTTGAGCTGTTGCTGATGCTCTAGAGAAAAATAGGCCTGATGTTGCACCAGTTTTGGGGAGCTCAGAACGGTGCCCTGCAGGAACTGTATGGCTGCCGATAAAGGGGACAGGCAGTATGAGTCACTTCAGTCCACTCATTCTTACTGTAACATAGAGGAAAAAAGACCCAAAAGAAGCTCAAAAGCTGGTTTTGGAAATTGTGTTATTATTTTCCCAAGGAGGCTGGGCAAAGCAGTGATCTACCCAGCTGTCAGCGTGGGGGAGAAGACACCCGATGCAGATGCAGGACCCGGGGGGATGCCCGAGAGCTGCCTGCCACCTCTGCCCTGCCCACGAGTATCACCCGGTGAGATACGGCTACGGCGGGGGGCGCCCACAAACGAC